>NW_007728899.1:50315-52062 GCF_000696425.1 Galeopterus variegatus
TTAAACTATAATGCCACCTTTGTTCTCTTCTTGTAACTTCCTGGTCTGGAAAATAAATGGAAGAAAAGAACCCAAATTTGGTGTTAATTTCCCAAGGAAGGAATGCCTCTCTCTTGAGGGCTCTGGCAGGAGATTAACCACTTCGAGGCCTCTCACTGCTCAGTGGAGATGAGCTTTGAGTAATCCTTTCATCTCTGTCACCCAGGGGAAGTGGGGTGACAAATCCGTGAGGGGCGAAGCAACGCAAAGCAACAGGAAATGAAAAGAGAGAATGAATGCCATAGTCCATTATTATGTCTTCACGTAATAGTTGTCCTTACAATATGATGCTTTACAGCTTACAAAGCACTTTCACATTCAAGTTTTCATTTTAGCTAGACACAGTCCTCTGAGGTGGGAGCTTTGAATCACTGTGATGGAACTGCAGGGCAGAGGCAGTCTCAGTGCACTGGGCTGCAGGTGACCTTGGTGAGCCCATGCCCACTCACTCTGGCTCCCCACAACTCATGGGCTAGTGCTCTCCCTGCTTTGACTACTTCACGTCAAACTACTTTACTCCAGGCTACGGCTGACTTTATTCCTGAGTGCAGTGACCCAGAATTATCTAGAAACGCTTTGTTTTCCCTCATACCATGGCTGTCTGCCACCTTCTCGCCCACTGCTACCCCAGACCCCACCCCAGGTCACCAGCAGCAAGTTCTTGCCCCACAACTTTGAATACAGAACAACCTCCAGAAAACAGATAGGTAACAAGGTGGCAGTAGAAAAGACGAGCCACTCACTCCAGAATCTGCAGGCCAAGGAGTGACAAGCAGACTCAAAAAAAGCTTGTGAAGAACGGACCATTATTGCACCTGCTGGCCACACTGCTCTAGGAAGGCCATGTACTGGCTGCTCAGAAAGGCTGCCTTGTGATTCATGCTCTGTCTGCAGGAAGAGCAGTATTTCTGCAATTTGACTATTTGATATTCTAATTAAACTGACCAGGGGTCAAAAGACTCCTGATACTGTTTTTGCTCCCTACAGTGTGATGAGAAAAGAAACGCTGGCTTCATGATTTTTTTCAGCATGTGCTTCAAGAGCTCCCCAGGTTGGCCCAGGCTACTCAGTGTGGCACGCAGGGTCCTCCCACCCCCTCACTAGCTTGTTCTAAAGGGACCAGCCACTGATCACCTGCCCTGGCCCTCACTCACATGCAGCATCTCCAGAGCTGGACTGACAACTCAGCACCTGAAAATCCCCCATTGCCTCTTTCATCTCTGCTCTGGACCCCACCCCATCTGACCCCAATCTTATCACATCTCATGCACATCTGCCACTAGACAACTAGTGTGACAGTGTGTCCAACTCTGCGCTCTCAGAGGGCAGGGGCTGCACCTTGCTCTTCTCTGTACCCCCCACTAACCCATGCTGGATGAGCTAAAGGTCACGTCAGACGTTCTTCTATGACAGTAAACTCCAGAACTCTTTTTTTTCCTTTTTTTGTCTTTTTGTGACCGGCCGCACCACGCTCAGCCAGTGAGCGCCCCGGCCATCCCTATATAGGATCCAAACCCGCGGTGGAGCGCTGCTGCGCTCCCAGCGCTGCACTCTCCCGAGTGCGCCACAGGCTCGGCCCACCCAGAACTCTTTTTTTTTTTCTCCTTTTTGTCTTTTTTTCATGTCCGGCAATGGATCGCAACCCTCAGTGTCGCGCCCGTACTGGACCGGGACCGGCAACGGGATCGCAACCCTCGGTGTTGCACCC
>NW_007728899.1:52072-61125 GCF_000696425.1 Galeopterus variegatus
CAAGCGGCGCACTGTAGCAGTGCGCCACCGGGCCGGCCCAGCAGAACTCTTTTCTAATCTAACATTTTACACATATTAGTCAGGATTTTTCTACTCTTTACTGATTATGAAGAAACTGCTAAATACTGGTTAGGTATTGCTACAGACATGAATAACTGGCACTATTCCTGACCTCTGCGCAGAGAAAGATGAGATTATCTAAGACGATCATTTTGTAAGGTGCATTCTGCAAGCACTGCACACTGTAGACAGTTATAATGCTAACATTAAGGAGTTTTAGAGAATTTGACAACAAATAATTACTGAGCACTTACTATTCTCAAGGTGTAGTACTAGGCAGAGAAAATAAGGACAGTATTTCATTTACAGACGGACTGTGTTATAAAAGTTTTCTGTGAGGGGGAAGAAGACACAACAATCACAACAAATCCTTGAACTTGTTAAGACAAGTGAACAGATATGATGGGGGCGGGGAAGGGGGGGGAAGAGGAACTGGTAAAGGGTCACAAAAATCAACTACAATGTATATTGAGAAGTTAAAATAAATAAATAAAAAGTTTTCAAAAAGACAGATGTTTGTAACATGAAACACATTTTCACTAACAAGCAGACAAATAATGATAGTTAAGATTCTCAGGCTAGCAAATAAAGGCCTATTTAAGCCTAATGAAGCTGAAGTACAAGTCAATTTACAGGGAATACAACAGAAAAATATTTTACAAGACTGGAAATGAAAGAAAAGAGGAAATCAATATAATAAAGAAATAACTTCTATTAATTTAGTTTAAATAAATGTGGTTAATGGAATGTGAGCTAAACATTTACCGAATACAGGCTTAAGTTACCCTACTCACTTCTCAAAACAAACCTAATTAAAGAGATATTAATAGCTCTAATTTTAATATTGAGGAAATTCAAGCTCAAGGAGGAAAAGTAACCTAACCCAGGCTACCTCGGGGCATTTTAGGTGTGTACCAAACTGTGCTCTACCAGTTCTCCATGAGACTCCAGTGTGCACACTATGAGACCCCTGGCCCACCCCAAACACACACACATCTGGGAGAGAAGAAGCTGGGGCACACCTGGCCACAGCACCACTCCCACTTTTACCATCTTCCTCTCTGACCCATGGGTATTGCTGTGAAAACTTACATGACCAAAGCTAGTGTGATTTTTCTCTTTGGCTCACAAATAAAATGAAAACAAAACATGTGAAGAGAGTAGAAAAAGATAATGTTTCCTAATCCAATCAGGTTAGTGCTAAAAGACAAAATGATAAAAAGAAGTTGAAGGGAGAATACAAACCTATGTGTTCTATGTATTTGAGAAAACTTACTCTAAGTGAACTTAGTAATCTGAAAACAGTTCAGTACAATATTCTGAACTCATACACAGAAGTGTGTGTTTCTATTTTAAAGTCCTAGAAATTAATAAGAAGAAGATACGCAACCCCCAAAGGAAATGAAATTAGCATACTGAAGAGATATCTGCACTCCCGTGTTCATTGCATCATTATTCGCAATAGCCAAGATATGGAAAATACCTAAGTGTCCATCAACAGGTGAAAGGATAAAGAAAATGTGACGTATATACACAATGGAATATTATTCATCCACAAAAAAAAAAAAAACGAAATCCTGCCACTTGCAGCAACATGGATGAGCCTGGAAGACATTATATTAAGTGAAGTAAGTCAGGTACAGAAAGATAGATAATGTATGTCTCACTCATATGTGAGAGCAAAAATAATAAGTTGAACTTTTAGAAGTAGAGAATAGAACTGTAATTACTAGAGGCTGGGAAGGAGAGAGGGGAGAGGGATAGAGAGGTTGGTTAATGAACTCAAAATTACAGCTAGAATGAAAAAATAAGCTCTAGTGGTATACGGTAGTGCCAGGCACCTGTAATTAACAATAATTTATTGTACATTCTCGAATGGCTAGAAGAAAGAAGCTCAAATGTTCTCATTACAAAAAACGATAAATTTCCTCAATGATGAATTTGCTAACTACCCTGATTTGATCATTACATATTGTATAAATGTGTTGAAATATAACTCTGTATCCCATTAATATGAACAATCAATATGTTTCAATTAAAAAATAAATAAATTACTTTAAAAAAAAAAAAAAGATCAGCAACCCAACTGAAATCAGACAAAGAATATGAGCAGCATTGTATTTACTGCTGAGGGAGCGCCAAGCATGTCACTCGCCTAGGGCCAATGTGTATTATCAGTTTCACATCCTGGGGGCATTTATCTGGCCTTGAGTTGCTATTAAATTTGAACTCCAACCTCCTTTAAGGATTAGACCCTGGGGAGACTTTTCCTTTTTTACCAAGAGCATAGACCAGGCACAAGCCTTCCAAGTGCTCTTCTGTGTCAGTGGGTAAGGCTTTTCCTAATCTGTCCTTTCACTGAAGGTGAAAGGCCTCGTCTTCTGCCCTTTAAACCCAGGTTCTGTCTCTACTGGATCTGTGGAGTACCACCAGGACCGTCTCTCTTCTTCTAGCCCCTAAGGGTTTCCCTACAGCCTCAACAGGTCAACTATGTTCTCACAAGCATGTTTTCCATAACATATCCACTTCTAAGTGTTTACTTTTGGAGAGATGTGAGATTCCCTTAGCCTGCCATATTGCTAGTTCTCATCAAATGATTTTTGGAGAGGGCTTATTATTGTTAATTTTAAAACACCTCCATTTTAGAAAACTTTAATAAAACAACAAAAAAGATGCCTTTTCAGACTTTAAGGAATTTAATCCTATTGAACAGGAAAGCATGCCTTCTCCACTTACTGATTTCACTTCGGTCTTTTGAATTACAAAAGTGATGCATGCTCATTGTAGTAATTCACACAACACAGAACTATGAAAAGTAAAATTAGTAAGCCTTTCCTTCCCCTTCTCCCAAATAGAACTCTGTTAAGTGATAGGTTCTGAACATAACCGGTGCCATTTTAGGAAAAGCCAAGCACAAAATGGCTCCCAACCCCCCCCCCCTTCCCTTTACGTGAAGCCTCGTGACTTTTGCAAAATAGAAACCCTTTTGCTTCTGCATGGGTGCAATTTTCCACACTGGCTGTATCAGCCAGCCCTTGATGCCCTATAACCTATATAAGCTCTCCCACCCTGATGCCTGGGGTTGCTCTCCGCTTTGAGGGCAGCCCCAGCTGCTGCTCTCCATTTTGAATGCAGCCCAGCAGATTCTTTTTTTTAAATAAAGCTTGATTGGTAACCAGCGTTTTGGCTCACTTTCTTTCATTATGGTGCTGAGAACCGGGAAGGGTACTGGCCGGGACCTTCGGACAATCCCCTCTCTTGGACTGATTGGCCCTCCCAGCTGCCCTTCCTGGACCTGCCAAAGTGGGTGCCTCTGGGACTCTCTCCTTTTGCCATTTCAGACCAATGCATCCAACATCAGCCTCAATTCAGGGTAAGTCAGTGGGTCTGTTCTACTTCTACCGGTTCTCCTGACTACTCTCTACAACTACTGTCTACTTGCTATGAAGCCCAGGTGCCTGGTCAGAGAAATCCCTCTCACGCCCCCCAGCTATTAGAGGACGCTCCTCTAGCCAGTCAGTGGCTCCTCTCTTGAAAAGAAGGTGTACACCAACGAGGACACTCCCTGGTGTCACCCTTCTACTAGGACCGCCCCTTTCCTTTCCCACCCTTCACATGGGATCCTCACAATCCAAACCTCCATGCTCTATGCCTCCGGGCTGTCTCCAAGCCTCTACGCTTTACACCTCTGGGCTGTCTCCTGGACAATCTCTTGGCCTCCAGGGAGACATTAAAACCCGAACGCCTCATTTTCTACTACAATCAGGTTTTACCTAAATACAAACTAGACAATGGATCCCAGTGGCCAGAAAGTAGCACTTTTAATTTGGGTACTCTAAAAGACCTTAGACAAATTTTGTCACTGAAGTGGCAAAGCCGGAGAGATTCTGTATGTTCAAGCCTTCTTGTATCTCCAATCTTGTCCTTCTCTCTGTCAAAACTGTCCTACGTCTCAAATCCTCCTAGCTCATGCCCAAAATAATAGGTGGCCTTCGGGAGCCATTGCCATCCCTCGCACAAACCCAAATTGAGACAACCAGGCCTGCCACAGGGACTGGGACCTCTGGGATAATATGATCACATGCCTACTTCACGGCCTCCAAAAGGCTACTCACAAGGTGGTCAATTAAGACAAGCTTAGAGAAATCGCACAGAGATCCACCAAAAATCCCAGTGAGTTCCTAACCTGCCTCTCTGAGGCTTTACATACATACACACGTATAGACCCAAATTCCCCTGCAGGCATGGCTCTCTTACACTCTCACTTCATTACCCAGTCAGCCCCTGACATTAGAAAAAAAAACTAAAAAACTTGGGGATGGTACAGATACAACCCAACGAGACCTCCTCAACGCAGCTTTCAAGGTTTTTAACAATAGGGAGGAGGAGGAGGAGAAGGATCAATACAAAAGAGATCAGGCCAAATACCAGCTCCTGGCTAATGCTATCTGGGGTTCACATACTCCAAAGCTGGCTGCCTCAAGGGGCAAGCCACCCAGGAACTGCTTCAAATGCAGCCAACTGGGCCACGGGGCACAGGCCTGTCATAACCTCGGGTCTCCTCCCAGGCCCTGTTCTCACCACGAACAGCCAAATCATTGGGGAGTTGACTGTCCCACTCTCCAGAGAGAGAGTGGCCCAGTCCCCAACCCACACAGCCTTTGGCTTCATGGCCATCCTTACCAGAACTTCTTGGATTCACCCAAGAAGAGGACTGATGATGCCCAGGGCCTGAGGCCCCCATGGAGATCACCACACATGAGCCCAGGGTAACTCTCCTCATAGCAGGTAAGCTGATCTCTTTTGTCACTGATACACCGGCCACTTATTCTACCCTTCCTGAATATGCAGGACCAAAAACCCCATCCTCTACAACAATAGTAGGGGTCAGGGAATCAGAATACCACCCACAGATCACTCAACCCCTTTCCTGCACCCTACATCACACCCAATTCACACACAAATTTTTAATAATGCCTCAATGCCCAACCCCCTTACTGGGATGGGACATTCTTTTCAAATTCAAAGCTACTCTTACTCTAAACACTTTAACTCCAGCTACAATACTCCTATTATAGGCCTCCCCAGACCCAGCCCGAGGCTTCCACTTTCCCCTTCCCCTCAGACAAGGTTAATCCCGAAGTATGGGACATTTCTTCTCCCTCCATTTCTGTGCACCATTCCCCTACCCTTGTTAAGTTGTGGAACCCCTCTTTGTTCCTTAATGTCCCACAGTACCCCATCACTAACAAACACCTAATAGGCTTAAAACCCATCATACACAAACTCCTTTCTTCTCAACACTTATGGCCTACCCACTCACCTTTTAATGCACCCATCCTTCCGGTTATAAAGCCTAATGGCTCATACTGTTAAGTTCAAGACCTCAGGGCCATTAATTCAGCCATTTTACTCATAATCCAAATCATTTCTAATCCCTATCATTTATAACCCCTATACTCTTCTATCCACAATCTCAACAACAACCCATTTCTTCTCTGTACTTGACCTCAAAGATGCCTTTTTTTCTATCCCCTTACACCCTTCCTATCGAAACCTGTTCACCTTCACTTGGACTGATCCTGATATGTGTCACTCCCAGCAACTCACCTGGACTGTACGACCTCAGGGGTTTTGGGATAGCCCCCCCACTTCTTTGGCCAGGCCTTAGCTCAAGACTTATCTGAACTTCCTTCAACCTCTAGCACTTTAATACAATATGTGGATGACCTCCTCCTTTGTAGCCCCTCCTATGAGGATTCACAGGCCCACACTGTTGCTCTCCTTAATTTCCTGGCCTCCAGGGGATATCAAGTGTCCCCCAGCAAGGCCCAAATTTCTTCTCCTTCAGTCACCTATTTGGGAGTCCACCTCACCCCCAACACCAGAGAAATAATGGTAGATTGCAAGAGTCTAATTTCTGAACTCCCTACTCCTACCACAAAGTGTGAAATCCTTTTTTCTTGAGGCTTGCAGGGTATCTTTGCCTATGGATTCCTAACTTTGGCGTGTTAGCAAAACCACTTTATGAGGCAGCCAAAGGGGATCCTGCCATTCCCTTAGATCCCACAAAGCCCATTCATTCTCCCTTCCAGCAATTAAAAGCCGCTTTCCTCACAGCCCCAGCTCTATCCCTCCCAAACCTATCTCATTCTTTTATCCTATACGTCACCAAAACCCAAGGATTGGCAGTCAGGGTTTTGGGACAAGAGGTGGGAGATATCTTCTCCCCTGTCGCATACCTTTCCAAACATTTGGACACCACAGCTCAAGGATGGGCTCTCTGTTTACAGGCCTTGGTGGCAGCAGCCCTTTTAACACAAGAAAGCTCTAAACTAACTTTTGGACAACAGTCATTTGTTCCCCCCATCATCTTCAAGACCTGCTCAGCCATAAGGCCATGTCAACTCTCTCCCCTTCCTGCCTACAACTTACCCACCTTACCTTTATTGAAAATTCTCAGTTCTCCTTTAAACCTTGCCCTCCCTTAAATCCAGCCATTCTCATAACTCCTACTACACCTTCTTCAGCACTTATATTACTCTCCCCACATAACCAAGTTACTAAAACAAATCACTCAAAATTGTCCTTTGTGTACTCATTGCTCTAATCAAGGTGGCCACCAAGTTCGGTCCTTTCCCACCCACCAGGCCAGAGCATACACTCTTGGCCAGGATTGGCAAATTGACTTTACTCCCATGCATCCCCACAAAAGGACATGCTATCTTCTAACCTTAGTAGATACTTTTTCAGGTTGGGTTGAAGCTTTTCCCTGCACTTCAGAGGATGGTACAGCAGTAATGCATGCTCTCACCTCAGAAATCATCCCTCGTTTTGGCTTGCCCACCAGCCTCCAGTCTGATAATGGCCCGACATTCATTTCCCAGATTACACAACTCACAGCACAAGTGTTACATATCAAATGGGACTTACACATACCGTATCAGCCTCAGTCATCAGGCAAAGTAGAAAAAGCCAATCACCTCATAAAAACATACCTCACCAAACTGTCCATGGAACTTCACCTCCCTTGGACCTAACTTCTCCCTATAGCACTCACTTGCTTGCAAGCTGCCCCCCGCAAACCCACTGGTCTCAGCCCCTTCAAACTTAAGTATGGTAGACCCTTCACTCTCACACCTCTCCCTTCCAGCTCATCACCTTTAGGCCAGTATCTCCCTACTCTTTTGCTCATTAGGGATCTTCTTTGGCAACAGACCAAACTTCTATTACCTCATCCTTTCCCCACCACCCCCTCAGACTTTAAAAACTGAGCCCAGGATAGCAAGTGTATATTAAAACCCGAATCCCAAAGCCCCTCTCACCATGTTGGGAAGGGCCTTATACAGTATTTCTCACCACCCCACGGCAGTGAAGGTACTAGGAAAGCTTCCTTGGTATCACTCATCCTTGGTAAAACTAGCACCTAATACTTTACCCAAAGAATCTGTTAACACCAAGCCAGAGGGGTCCCTCTGCTCAACCCCCAACCAAACATCTCCTTACACTATGTCCATTTTAGGACCACAAAACTGAAAATCTCCAGGACCTCCACTCTTCCCCCAATCCCAGAAGAAGGATCTTTCCCCCAGCAATTATCCTCTCACTCTTGCAGGCCTGCTTCACATCCTTCACACAAGAGCTACTCCGAGACTGGTCCCAACCTGCTATGATGGGTTTGCTATCATGGGACATGATAAGTAATATGCCACCCCATATCACTAACCTTTATTATACTACTTGTTCTAGTACTTGCTACAGGATTGGCAGCAGCTGCCCCAAAGGATTATAACAATATAAAGATATTTCACCTGGCACTCCTTTACCTCCTATCATTAGGATGCTTTTTAACAATTTCATTGTGGCAATGTACTGGCGCAGTCCACACCATGGCCAGGGTCTTGAAAAGAAGAGCTTGGGCTGCCCTTTCCGAGTTGGCAAGGCCCCGGAGGGAGAGCTGCTGGCAGGGCCACAGCTACCAGCACTTGCCTTCACTGTAAAGATCTCTGCCTCGGCATAGTGGAGCTGCTTTCACTTTCTCTTTTGATGTTTTGGTCAGCGTGGCAGTTTCCTGAGTTTCCAAAAGATGCAAAAAATGACGCACAAACAGTTGCTGTCATAAAATTAGATTATCCTACAAAAGATCCGGGAAGATTGAACAATTCCAAATTGTCCCTTTTGAGTCAATTTATTACACCAATGGATGTTTTAAAAAAACACCTTATGGGGCCGGCCCGGTGGCGCACTGCTACAGTGCGCCGCTTGGGAGCGCGGCGGCTCTCCTGCCAAGGGTTCGGATCCCACATACAGACCGGTTACCGCTCACTGGCTGAGCGAGGTTCGGGTGCAGCACTGAGGGTTGCGATCCCGTTGTCGGTCCCGGCCCGGTACGGGCGCGATACTGAGGGTTGCGATCCGTTGCCGGACACGAAAAAAAGACAAAAAGGAAAAAAAAAAAAAAAACACCTTATGAATAGCCACGAGCAATTATTTTTACCGAAGAAATTAATAAACAATAGAAATCCCCATCCTCTTCCCACCATCTGGGTAAATGATTATATGGGTTATAAAATGGGAAAAGGAAAAATTTGGCACCCTCCTAGGGGAGATCCTAAATATGACTTAAGTTGGCAAACGTCATTTACAGGGGATTATATTAATGGTGAGAGAATGGTTGGAATTAATGGAAAAAGATACTATAAAAAGAATTAAGTTTATGAGAAAGAATGTGTAGAAACCCTGTTACTCATTGATGTCCTAAGTTAAATAAAAACATCTTGGTAAGATATTAGGACAAAAACATATGATACACAACTTTCCCTCCTAAAAATAAAGATTATAGATAAAATTAGAATGCACCTGGTTTTGTGAGGGATGGTGCTATGCACTTTGACACTTTACATTGGGCCACACAGCTGCTATATTAAGTATGTGCATGATAAAGCTGTTCAAATATCTTTTATTCCTTTTCCAAATGAACAATAGGTTCATGC
>NW_007728899.1:62315-83011 GCF_000696425.1 Galeopterus variegatus
CAGGCTGAGAACGTGCTTCAGAGGAACCGAGGTCTCTGCCTGTGTTTTTTATTTTCGCTGCTTCCTCATCCCTCTTTCAAGGACCCCCAACTCGACTGGAGCTGGTCTCCGGCAATGTACCTTTTAAATTAACCCCTTTTGCCCCACTTTCCAAATGCCTCAAGGACTGATCCTTCTCTTTGGTCCTTGCCTCTTCTGGTGTTTTTCTAATTTCTTACAGGAGTGGATGCAGGCTTTCACCAATCAAAAGGTCACCAAATTGTTCCTAGGAGGAGGATATCAGCCCCTGAGAACTGTCGACCCTTCCCCAAAAGAATACAGCCTCCCCACATGAAACCAAAACCCTGCCACCTAATTGTTTTACCTGCCAACATAAATCTTTTATTTTTTTAATATCTTCGCTGATGTCCAGCAGGAAGTAGCTTCAGAAGAATGAGACTTCACCCCTTTCCCCTTCTCCCTATACTTAAATGGTAGGAATGATAGGTTCTGAACATAACTGGCACCATTTTAGGAAAAGCCAAGCACAAAACAGCTGCCAACCTCCCCTTCCCTTTACAAGAAGCCTTGTGACTTCTGCAAAATACCCTTTTGCTTCTGCATGGGCACAATTTTCCACCCCAGCTGTATTAGCCAGGTGGAGCTTCCACATTAGCATAATGCCCCTCATTGATTGTATCTGCCAGCCCTTGGTGCCCTACAACCTATATAAGCTCTCCCACTCCGACACCTGGGGCTGCTCTCCACTTTGAGGGCAGCCCCAGCTGCTGCTCTCCATTGAATACAGCCCAGCAGATTCTTTCTTTTTTAATAAAGCTTGATCGGTACCTGGCATTTCGGATCACTTTCTTTCATTAACAATTTCACATACACCCTTTCATACTCTTCTTATATAAATATGTCTGACCATAGACAGCTGAAAACGCAACCAGATAATAACTTTTATTCTATACCTAGTTTTGTCTCAGCAGTAGTGAATATGCTGTAAACATCCCTTTTGCTACTTCAAATTAAAAGGAAGACACTTCATTAACAAATGAGGGCTGATGTTCACAAAGCAGGTGGTCTAGTCCTCTGGTGGACCAGGTACATGCAGTGCAGGACGTTTCTCCCTCAGGTCTTCTACAAGACAAGCTGATCGTGCCCACACTTTCCCCTGATATAACACAGTAAAGTTTCATCATTAAAAACTTTTAAAGTTGTGATTAGATTATACATTTCTTCAAGAATTTTAAATTATAAATCTCTCAATATAGCTCATTTTACTTTTATATATTTTGCCTATTCTATGAGATATTCATTTTCCAAATACCACATCCATATTAACTCCTTTATCTCCAGTGTTTTAATGAGGCCTGGCATATGAAGAGAGCTCAAAATTATTGCTGAATGCAGGGATAAAACAGTAAATTGGAAACCTTGTTTGAAAGAAACTATGCTGTTATAGGCAGAAAGCTTTACCTATTACCTAGTGATGTTAACAGTTTGCCAAGCTCAAAAGTACCCATCAGAGAATTACTGTTTACCAAGTAGCCATCTTCCTTTAAAAAATAATATTTATTAAATTTTTTCAGATTATAAAATACCTCATTCATTATAGAAAACATGACTGCAAGAGAAAGAAAGAATGAGAAAGAGAGAAAGGGGGAAGGGAAAAGGAGGGAAATAAAAGAAATTGACTGTGGGATCCAGCCACGTTGCTATATAATAACGTGGGTTTTACTGCGACATAATTTGAGGCAACATTCTTTAACAGCTAAATCATAAATTAAAACACCACTAATCTCTGATGTTGGCAAGGTTTTCTTAAGTTAGCGCATATATTTTCAGATGTAGTTTGTATCTCTGCATTATTAGAGCTCCTGCCAAGAGCAGCCTTTTGAAATTAAGAGCAATTTCAGAAGAAAAGAGCATCTTTGAGCTGCCCCGGGACAGCACCTACACACGTGGACAGCAGCACTTCGTGGGCTGCTGTCCCCACCTCCCCAGGGCACACAGTAACACAAAGAGCTGCACACACGACAGGACAGCCATGAGGCTGATAGCCTCCGACACTACATGCACAGCATCCAGTTTCAAAAACATAAACTGAGGGCCGGCCCGGTGGCGCACTGCTACAGTGCACCGCTTGGGAGTGCGGCGGCGCTCCTGCCGAGGGTTCGGATCCCACATACAGACCGGCTGCTCACTGGCTGAGCGAGGTGTGGGCGCAACACTGAGGGTTGCAATCCCGTTGCCGGTCCCGGTCCAGTACGGGCGCGACACTGAGGGTTGCGATCCGTTGCCGGTCACAAAAAAAAGACAAAAAGGAAAAAAAAAAACATAAACTGAGAAAAGTGGAGTTGGCCTTCAGAGACAAGGTAGATTTTCTGGCCACTTTCTACCACTTTGTGGACTTTCTTGTAGACTTTTTTTGTTGCCCAAAAGCCGTTTGCCTCTAAACACTCCACAGCTGTAACTACCATCTCATGCTGAGACTTCCAAATCATTTCTAGCCTTGCCTTATCCCCCAAACTCCAGGCCTGGATGACCTAGGGCCTATGTGAACCTACACTTGGATATTTAAAAGATATCTCAAATTTAATACAACCAGAAGAGAACTCATAAAATTTCTCCCCAAATTTGCCCCCCCCACCTCCCCACTGGTTTTCTCTCTCTCAGGAAACAGATCCTCCCTCCACACAATTGCTTATGCCAAAAGCCCAGGTGCCGTTCTTCACTCCTTTTTCCTTTCACCCCATACATCTACTCTGGCAACAAATTCTACTGGTTCTACTTCTGGAACTTACCCTAAATGCACCCTCTGCTCTCCAGCTATATTACTGCTGACCTTCCCCAAACCACCACATCTCCTGCTTGCGTTAAGCAGCAACTTGGTAGCTAGTCTGCCTAATTCTACTGCCGTCTGTGATTCACTCAGGACACAGCAGCAGGGTGATCTTTTTTTTTTTTTTGTCTTTTGTTTTTTGTCTTTTTCCGTGTCCGGCAACGGATCGCAACCCTCAGTGTTGCCCCCGTACCGGACCGGGGACCGGCAACGGGATCGCAACCCTCGGTGTTGCTCCCGTGCCTCGCTCAGCCAGTGAGCGGGAACCGGTCCGTATGTGGGATCTGAACCCTCGGGCGGGAGCGCCGCCACGCTTCCCAAGCAGCGCACTATCCAGTGCGCCACCGGGCCGGCCCCAGCAGGGTGATCTTTTAAAATCATCAGATCCCATCACTCCCCAGCTTAAAACCCTTTCCTAGTGCACCCAGAATTTAAAAAGCTTACCATTAAGTTTAGTTTAAAATTCAATTCTCTTATCTTTCCTTGAAAGTCCAAATGAAATCTGCCCCCGGCACGCATCTGTGATTCATCTTGCACCACCACCAACCTCAACAGCTCCCCTAGGCTCACACAGGACCTCTGCATACTAGCTGTGCCATCTGTTCAGCGTGCTCTTACCCCAAGCCTATGCATATTGGGTTGCTTCTTACTATTAAGGTATCAGTTTTTAAGAAGTCACCTTTTCAGAAAAGCCTTCCTAAAATAGTCAACCACAATATCTAGCAAAACAATATATAATTTTACGCTTTGACCCAGCAATCCACTTCTAGGAACCCATCCCAAAGAAACATGCAAAAATATTCAGACATGATGTACCTCTTGACAGAAGCATACAATGTCCACAACAAAATATTCCTGAAACACAAACTCACACACACTCCTGAACCTGACCAATCCACAGGAAATACAGGGCTCAAGAAACATGTAATTAATAAAATCTAAACCAAAGATATGGAGAATGAGCCAGAACAAATGATCCATTTTCTATAACAAAATAAATTACAAGGGGAAAAGCATATGGAAGAAGAACTGACAGATTAAAAGAAACTTAAAAGAAAAACAATCCAGTTACCATGTATGGCCATTATCTGGATCCTGATTCAAAAATACTATTTAAATAAAAAGAAATAATCAGTAAAATCTGAAACCTCTATGTTCTAATAATTAAAACTTTTTAGTTAAAATTTTTTATGTTTCAGCCTGTTACTCTGAATACATTTAAAAAGGGTTCACATCTTCTAGGAATTGCTATAGTCTGAATGATGCCACCAAAACTCATGTTGGAATCTGATTCCCAGTGTGGCTGTGCTGGGAAGTGGGGCCTAGTGGGAGGTGTTTGCGTCAAGTGGGGAATCCCTCATGACCTATAGGTTAATGCCCTATAGGAGAGTAGTGTGAGTTCTTGCTCTTTTGGTTCACTTGAGAGCTGGTTGTTATAAAGAGCCTCTCCCACCTCATCCCCTTCCTGTGCAATCCCCTTACATAGGGTGGTTGTACTTGGCTGTACTCTCTACCATGAGTGGGAGCAGCCTGAGGCCCGCACAAGATGCAACTGTCCCAGAATTGTAAGCCAAATCAACCACTTTTCTATTACCCAGTCAGAATAAAATAATAAATTACTCAGAATACCTGAGTGTTCTCTTGCTATAACATAATACTCACAAAAATGGACTAATACAGGGATATATACTAAAAAATAAGTTATAGGTGAATGATATAATGTTGGGGGTTTGCTTCAAAATAATCTGGGATAAGAGCAGAGAAAATGGGTAGCAGTCTAGGTGGAACAAGACTGGTCACGAGCTGATGATCTGGGAAGGTGAGTGAGGGATGAATAGGAGTTCTTTAGACCAGTCTCTCTTCTTCTGTTTATGTTTGAAATTTCCCATAGTAAAAGTTTCTTTAAAAGCCAACCAATTTACGCTACAAAACAATTTTACTTCTCGACATACTAATGTCACTGTGTCATTTTTAATTATTCATTTTTTGTTGATTATCTAACTCCCACTAAAATATAAGCTCTATATTAGCAAGAGCTTAGTCTTCTTTTCTGCTGTTATCCCTGATGCCTAGGACAATGCCAGGTTCTTGATTAATATTGCTGAATGAATAAATAAATAAATAAAAATACCTGGGACCTCCTTTGGGGTTTTAAAAGATTTTAACTCCACAGCCGCCAACAAAGAATCAGGGTAGAAGGAGTGATATGAGCCAGCAGGGCTTACCTTCACCTCGATGAAGTCAGGATTCCCCAGGGACACAAGCTGGGCGTAGGCCTGCAGCTCATCCACATTCCAGGCTTTCACCAGCGTCAGTCTGTAGACGGTGCGCTGTTGCTGAAACAAGGGAAAATCCAGCTTTGTTTTTATCTCAATGGTAGTCACCTACTAGCCCACGATTCCTAAGCTTTTTCAACTCATAGAGAAACCAGGTCAGGCATGAACTTTCATAAACTGAAGTTATAATTTGGGAAAAGATGAGACTGTAAACAGTGTATAAGATTCTCACCTGCCTTACGGAGTGCACGGGCACTGCCAGATTTCTCTTCTCTCCTAACAATATCCAACACTGTGTTAGGCACCCAAAGGTATCCTGTATAAGATTCTCACCTGCCTTACGGAGTGCACGGGCACTGCCAGATTTCTCTTCTCTCCTAATAATATCCAACACTGTGTTAGGCACCCAAAGGTATCCTGACACACACACACACACACACACTGAATTAGATTTGCTAAGGAACAATAAATTGACCAAATGGTTTTAGGTCACGTAAAATTAATTCAAATAACCTCTAGGCTTTCAGGTAATAACCACTCAAGTTGTTAATGACAAGAACTATTGATTACTCTTGTCCTCTTTCCTGCTTTCTCATCATTTAGTGGTCTTTCTTTTAAGAGATCTTAAAGATTATTAGGCAGCCACACCAGAAAACAGCGTTTTCCAAGCATGTTTACTCATATATATGAGGGTACTGCAAAAAGTTTGCGGAAAGTAGAATGAAAAGATAATATGAATCTTTCCATGCACTTTCTAAAGTACCCTCATACTCAAAAGTTCCTTTAAAAATGCAGTATATAATGCAAGAAAAGACTGAAATTGTCTAGATTCTCTTTACATACCTAGAATTCTTCCAAAGCCAAAATCTAACAAAAATAGTAGAAAACCTCAATCTTGTAGAAATTTTAGAAAATAAAATTCATCACTATGTTAAAAATTCTAGAAATGCAAAGATGATTGAATATTAGGCTATACAGTGACATAATTCATCATAGTAATAGTTCAATACAGAAAAACCATGTGATCATCTTCACAGATATCCAAAGGCATTTGATAAATATATTTTCAAACCCATCCCTGATTTTAAAACAAAACATAATAAAATCAAAATCATTTGGTAAATACAAACATTGAAAAACACATCCTTTAACATAAAGAAAAATATTCTCCAATTGATAGTCAATGTCATTCTTAGTGGTTAAAAAAAAGAGACATCCCCATTTAGTCAGACCAACAGAAGACTGTGCACTCTATTTTTTTTTTCCCAACACTTTCCTGCGAGTTATAATCAAAGCAATAAGGCCAGGGACGAGAATTATTGGAAAGAAAAATATCAAAAAAAAAAAAAAAACCCTAATTAATTGTAAATAATATAAACACCTTCTTGGAAAACTAGGAGAATCAACTAAAAAATAAGATTAGAGTAAAGTGGCCAGTTACTAAATAAAAATATAAAACTCAACAGCTTTCCTAGCATGGAGCAGTGGGTTAAATGTGGACTCTGGGGCCAGACTGAGTCCCAGACCATGTAGTAGGTATCTTTACCTCTCTGCTCTCAGTTCTTACCTGGGTAAGATGGGGGTTTTACACAGGATTAAAAGTGTTAATCCATGCAGCACTTAGAACCAAGCCTGGCAGCAGTAAGTCATACCAACCATTAGATATTACATGCCAGTAATGACCAATTACAAAATACAAGGCAAAAAATAGTCTACTTACAATTATAGAATAAAATCTATAAAATACCTAGTGATTGGTTTATGAAACAGCATGCAGGAAGGTAAATAAAATAAACTTTTCTGAGAGACCTAAACAAAAACTCAACTATGTGAAGAGCCACGATAGACATAAATATAATGTAATTCCCGTGGGAGTTTCCAATTTCTTTGGACAAATAAGCTGGCAATGATACCAATAAAAACACTAGCAGAGGTTAGCAGTTAGTCAGCACTTACTATGTGCCAGCTGCTGTTATAAAGTGTTTTGTACCTTAGCAAAGATTCTAGTATTTGTCTAACCTCACACCAAATCTTACAAAGTAGATTTCACTATTACCTTCACTTTACAGATATGAAATTGAGGCCTAGAGCCATTAGGTAAATTGCCCAAAGCTGCACAACTGGAGAGCAGCTGGGAAGAGGACCCAAGCAGCAGGAAACCAGAGCAGGCGCCTTTGCACTTTGCTCAGCCTTGTTAAATTGCAAGATAAAACATGCAAAGAGAAATGCACATGAAACACGGACGCATAGCTCAAGGGGTAAGAGCAAAATAACCACCACCCAGACACCCCTCCTGCTCCTCCCAGGCACTATCCACTCCTTTCACCCTAAAAATATCTAATATCCTGACTCCAACTTTACAGTTTAGTTTTTCGCCTGTGTTTAAAATTTATATAAATTTATGTAAATGGAATCATACACTCTTGCATCTGGCTTCTATCACTCAACACTGTTTATAAAATTCACCCATGTCGCTGCATGTTGAGGTTTGTCCATTTTCTTTGCATGAATACACAACAATTTATTCAGTCATGCCCTGTTAGTCGACATTTGGATTATTTCCAGATTTGAGCTGTTATAAAACAATGCTGCTGTTAGTTTTAAGGAAATTATATAAAATGCTGTTGTGACATATATTCTTTCTGTCTGGATTCCTTCAAATGAATTTGCTGTTTCTGTGACCCATTCATACAGTTCTGTGCAACTGCAGACACACTTCATTACCATTTAGTGCCCCACTGCAGGAATATACTACTATTAAGGGAACCCACCCCCCCACTCTGGGTCTCTTACAAAATAATGTTGCTATGAGTGTCACCGTACTTGTCTCTTGATGCACAAGGGCACACGTTTTCCAGGATCTACCTAAATATGAAAATGCTGCGTCACAGGAGATGCACCCATCCAACATTGGCAGTTATTGCCAAATGACTTCCAAAGCTATTTTGCCACACTTCCACCTGTGGTGCATCAGAGTTCTAGGCTGTCTCTCCTCTTCAACACCTAGTGTTGCTAGTCTTTTACATGTCAGCCACTCGCTTTGTTTTGCTTTGCCACTGCCTGATAACTGAGAAAGCTGAGTATGTGTTCATATGCTTTCTGGCCATGTGGATCTCTACTTTTGTGGAACGCTTGTTCAAATGCCTTGAGTTTCTCTATTGGGATATTTGTCTTTTTCCTACTGATTTTTACAGATTATTTTCTGGATAGAAGAGCTCTGCTATACATGCATTAGACACACTTTCATCCACTTTATGACTTTCTTTTCCACAATGTTTTCTGATCAACAGAAATTCCTAATTTTAGTACATTCCACTTTATCATTCTTTTCTTTCATGATTATTGCTTATGTATTTTTAAAATCTTTCCATATATCAAGAGTATGAAGTTAATCTATTATAGTCTTTTCTAGAAGCTTTATCATTTTATCTTTCATATTTGTGCCTAAACCCCCCCCAAGATGACTTCCATGTGTGGTGTTAAGAGATTAAACTTATTTTCCATATGGATGTTCCATTGGAATACAATATTAAGATCAGTGTCCATGCATGTGAGGGTCTTTTTCTGGTTTTTTTTCCTATTGTATTCCACTGATTTAACTGTTTATCTTTGTCCCAGTATCACACAGTTTTAATTACTGTTGCTTTATAGTAAGACTTGATACCCAGTAAATGGTGGTTCTCAACCATGAACAATTTTGCACTGCAGGGGATATTTGGCAACGTTGGAAAAAACTTTTTTGGTTTTCATGAATGGTTTTTCATGAGTGGAGGACTGCCACTGACATCGAGTGGGTAGAGGCCAACTGAACGTTGTACAATGTATGCGCAGTCCTCCATTTGCCACTTTGTGGGCTCAAGAATTATCTGGTCAAAATGTCAATAGCACCAAAGTTTAGAAACCCTGTGGGAGAACAAGTCCTCACATCTTGTCCTCCTTAAAGAGTGCTGTCATTGTTCTCGGCCCTTTGCATAACCACATACATTTTAGAATCAGCATATCACTTTTCACAAATATACACAATGCTTTGTGATTTTGACTGAGGTAGCATTGAACTGATAATCCAGCCCTGTCCCGTAGAAATATAATGTAAGCCACAAACCTGAAACACACACGTAATTTTTAATTTTCTAGTGGCCACATTGAAAAAGTAAAAACTTGACAGGTAAAATTAATTTTAAAAATTTTAATTTAATACATACAAAATATTATCACATCAAGAAGTAATCAGTACTTTTATTTTATTTTATTTAATTTTCTAGTGGCCACATTGAAAAAGTAAAAACTTGACAGGTAAAATTAATTTTAAAATTTTTAATTTAATACATACAAAATATTATCACATCAAGAAGTAATCAGTACTTTTATTTTATTTTATTTTTTTTTAAAAAGATGACCGGTAAGGGGATCTCAATCCTTGGCTTGGTGTTGTCAGCACCACGCTCAGACAGTGAGCAAACCGGCCATCCCTACATAGGATCCGAACCCAGGGCCCTGGTGTTATCAGCACCGCACTCTACCGAGTGAGCCACGGGCTGGCCCAAATTATCAGGATATTTGACATTCTTTTTCCCATACTAAGTCTTTGATTTCCCATGTGCATTTTATACTAACAACATAGCTCAATTAAGAGTAGAAACATTTCAAGTGGTCAATAGCTACATGTAGCTAGTGGCTGCCATAATTGAATATAATCAGTTTGTGAAGAAATGATATTTTTACAATCCTAAATTTGCCAAAATATTGCCCTTTATTTAGTTCCTTTAAAATTTCTCTCAATAACATTTTATAGTTTTCTGTGTAGAAGTCTCAAACTTCTTTCTATAGATTTATTCCCAGATAATATATCTTTGATGCTTTGTTATGGTGGTATCTTTTTCCTCTTGTAACTAATATTTAACGGATATTTTAATTGCTGGTATACAAAAATATAATTGATTTTCATGAACTAAACTTGTATACAGCAGCCTTGTAAAATTTACTTATTAACTCTAATAATTTAATTATGAATTTTTGGGGGTATCTACATACATATATATTGCCTGAAAATGACATCTTCCTTTCCAATCAACTTTTTCCCCCTTTTTCTTGACTTTGATCCCTAGCCACGTCTGATTCCACATTATATAGTGATGATAGTGAGTATCCTTGTCTTAATTTGGACATTAAAGTTTTAAACATTTATTCCTGAAGTATGACATTTTTTGTAATTATCTTTATCAGATTAGGAAGTTTCCTTCTATTCCTAGTTTACTACAAGGTTTTAACCATAAATAGGTACTGAATTCTAATCAAATTCTTTTTCTTCTTTGAATAGCTAGTCAAGATGATGCTGCATGTTCATTCCACAAAGAAATGACAAATGTTTGAGGTGATAGATGTACTAAGCACCCTGATATGACCATTGCACACAGTATGAATGTACTCAATGATCATATTATCCTCCATAAATAAATACAATTATCATAAGTCAATTAAGAAAAATAAA
Organism: Galeopterus variegatus; assembly: GCF_000696425.1. NCBI lineage: Eukaryota > Metazoa > Chordata > Mammalia > Dermoptera > Cynocephalidae > Galeopterus > Galeopterus variegatus. The sequence goes on from NW_007728899.1 coordinate 72,907, forward strand.
TTAAAAAGAGAAAAAAATAGAGAAATAAAGAGTAGAAGAGTGGTTGGTGGAGGCAAGGAAAGGGAGGGAGAGCGAGGCAGGGAAAGGTTGGTGACTGTACAAAGTTATAGTCAGATAGGAAGAATACACTCTGGTGCTCCAGGGTGACAATAGCTAATAACAGTGTATTGTGTATTTCAAGATAGCCAGGAAAGAGGATCTGGAATGTTATAACTACAAAGAAATGATAGATATGTTAACTATTCTGATTAGATCCTTATACAAAATATGTATATATTAAAACAACAAACTGTACCCCATAAACATGAATAAAAAAATTTTTTTATTCTTTTTCTGTATCTATTCAACTTATCCTACCATCTTTCTTTTTTATGATGTCATAAATTATGTTGATTCATTTTTGAATATTAAAAAAACTTGCATTCTAAGATAAAGCCAATTTGTCATGATTTTATACACTGCTATATTTGGTTTGTCAGTATTTTCTTTAGGATTTTTGCTTCTATGTTTATGAGTAGAAATCACTTTTTTCTCATTCTTGTTAGAACTAGGTATCAAGGATATTCAGGACTAACAAAATGAGTTGGAGAGTGCTACTATTCCTCTCTGGAACAGTTGTGTAAAATTGATGTTAGTTCTTCCAAGAATGATTGCTATAATTCAACAGTGAAATCACTGGGCCTGGAGTTTTCTTTGGCCAAGATTTTAAATTACAAAATCAATTTCTTTAATAATTATAAACTCATGTAGATAATTTCTTCTTATGTTAATTTTCTTAAGCTTCATTTTCTAAGAACCTGTACATTTCATCTATATTTCCAAACAAATTTGAAATGTCCTCTTTTTAATGTCTATAGGGTCTACAGTGATGCTCCCTTTTCATTCCAAATATTCCTTATTTGTATCTTCTCTCACTTTATTAACTGAACTTGACAGGGAATCATCAATTTCATAAGACTTTTCAAAGAATCAGCTTTTAGTTTTTAAAACCCTATTTTATGAATGTTTTCTACTTTAGTAATTTCTACTCTTTTATTTTTCCCCAAATACTTACTGTTTAATTTGCTGCTCTTTTCTTAACTTTTTAATATGTACATATGTCTACCTTATTGATTTTTAGCCTATTTTCTTTCCTAAAATAGGCATTTTGCCTTCTTTACGACATACTTTTTTCTCCTCCACTCTTGAAGAATATTTTCATTGGGAACAGAATCTTAGATTGGCAGCCTTTGGCTAATGTCAGCTCTTTAAAGCTCCATGGTTTATGCCTTCCTTCATTCCTATTGTAAAACCAACTATCAGTCCATTGTTGCTCTCTTGAGAGTAATCTTATGTTTCTCTGCTTGCTTTAAAATTTTTCTTAAAATGGTTTCTTTTTATTTATCCTGTTTGGGTTTCTTGACTGTATTTTTCTGTATTGCCAAGATTTCTACAATAAATGGGTAAAACGTTTGTAATGGGGAAAAAAGCCATTTAAAATGTTAATCTGATATGTACCATAATGGCAGTATGTTCAGGATATCCCATAAGCATGGAAAAGGGGTCCTAACTGACAGGTGTTCCAAATAAGGCTTCAAAGAGTAAAACTATAAACATCTTGGTTATCAAACAAACGACTAGCAGCATATAATAGATCCTTTTACAATTTTCTATTAAAATACTCCCAGAAAACGCAAAAAAGACAAAAACAGGCAACAACTTGAGAAAGTACTAGATGGAAAATGAGTCGAGGGGTTTGGAGAGAAACAGCTAAATCAGAATCAAGACCTCTGGATTCAGGGCTGACATCCACACCCTCCCTGGTGCTGGCATGGAGTTCCTCTCAGCAGGTTTGGCTACGTTACCCTCACACTTAGGGGAAGATAACTAAGATCCCTGTGGGAAATGGTGTTTTACCTTTGGTTAAACTGAACTAAAAATAATTTTAAATATAAAAGCTTATACAACAGTTTTCATAGCAAGTTTACACTGGTGGAAAGGTGTGTTTATGGATTTACCACTGGGTTCAGGGTCCCTGGACGCTTTCTGTCAATACTGTTTGCATTATCTTAACATGAGGGGGTTTGGGGGCCTAAAATGGAGAGCCAATCAAGTCTATGGCAGAAAGAAAAGGTAGACTGAAAATTACTACTTCTAACTCATTATTAAGATTTCCATTTAAGCTACAAGTTGTACATTTTCCCTACGACAAAGAAGAGATGATGAGGTACAGATATGTGAGAAACAACAAAGAACAATGTAGGCCTGGCAATTTCTCTGGACAAGGTCGGTCAGCAAACACAGCAGGCTTCCCTCTTACACCCACCCCAATGCAATACAGGTGAGGCTGGACCATGGTAGACCTCCTTGACAGGTCAGGCCTGGCTCTGGTGGGCTGAGCACACAGGGACTAGACCCAGAAAAGAAGGCACTCTGTTGAGCCCAGGCAAGTAAGCAGGAGTAAGCAAAAGAGGAAAGAGTGGCACTGTCTGCCTGACCATCTATAACAAGGCTCAAGAAGGGCAGCGTGAGAACTCAAAGAAAGGAATGAGGAAAGGCAGATGCAGGAGGATGGAGGGTGGGAGGAGGTTAGGATCCCTCTCCAGTGCTTTCTTGGGAGACAGGAGCTTCCTTCTCCACGGGGAGAGATGCAAGGGGTTTTCCTCAAAGGAATGCATAGATTCAAATCTCCTTTTTCCAATATGAGTTAAATATTCTCTGGTAAAGTATGTTTTCCCTGGGGAAAACATTTTAAAGTCTCTCAGTTTTAAGCATGGCTTGTCAGAGAATTATGCTGATACAATATTGAAACTGTTCACTGTGAAACAAGTTTTCATCATATAAACTTTGGAGAATTTTTGACTATACACATATGATCATATAATTTTGAAGTAAATGATAAAATACAGGTAACAGGCTAATTTCCTTTTGAATGTGCCCTTTTTCCCTGGCATATTTTGCAAATGATTATTTTCAACAAAATTCACAGTAGTTTGTTAAGCTACCTTTTTATAACATACTCTCATTCAGATTCCCAAGGACAAAGAAAAGCATTATGGGGTTGCTGAAAAAGGAATGTTATTATATTTGATTAGAAATAATAAAAGGAATGTAGATAGTGAAGAAAAAATAAAACTGTTTTTGTTTGGAGACAGCATGATCATCTACATAGAAAATACACTAACCATTCTTAATAACTAGATGTTGTATGCTATTGATTAATCTGTTAGAAAATGACACAGCACACCTATGAAGTACTCTTGACAAAAACTGAATATATCTAGATATAACTACCATTTTACAGGAATTGCAAACAGATATAGAATATGTTAAAAGACACCAAGAGGACTTGATTGGCCAAAGTCAGAATGTAAATTCTACTGACAAATGACCTAGTTTCTTCCACAAATAAATGGCACACAAAAAAGGTGTGGTGGGATTGGGCAATAACATTAAAAGATGTATGAATGAAGTGTAACATGGGAATCTTTAGATACTAATCTGAGAAAAAAGTTATAAAAAGGGATTGCTTTAAAGACAATCAGAGATTTGGATTCTGATGAAATGTATTTAAATGTGTTGTTAATTGTATTGGGAGTGATAATGGTATCATGGATATGTTCTGTTTTGTTTTGTTTTTTTAAGTCCTTCAGAAGGAAGCAGAGACACGGGAAGGATTGAAGAAGAAAACATGGGAAAATTTGTGACTAAATGAAACAAGAATAGTGATGTCTTGTGGGGTCCAAAATATACATATAAGAAAAACACATAACAATAACAGTACAAAAGTCAGGAGGGGGTTAGTGGAGTTAAAGTGTTCTAATTACTATTATTTAGAAAATGATATAAATACTAACTTAATTGACTTTAATAAGCCACGAATGCCAGTTTCAATCTGTACGGTAACCACTTAAAAGAATAACAAAATAAATAAATACTAAAAACCAGTAGAGTGGAAAATTTATAATAAAATTACTTAAATAAAACAGAAGAAGGCAAGAAAGTAGAGAGAAAGAAACCTAAAAGAGGCAGGGAAGAAAGATTGCAAATAATAAGATGCTAAATTCAAATTTAAATATATAAATTATTGTTATTTAATGCAAACAAACTAAACACTCAAATAAAAAAAACCAAAGATTTTCCAAATGTATAGGAAAACAAACTCAAGTACATGCTATTAGTAAGCTATGTATATAAATATATATGCACCAAAACAACAGAGCCCCAAAATACAAGAAGCAAACACTGAAAGAACTGAACAGAAAAATAGTCCTACAATAAGAGTTGGAGACTTCAATGCCCCATTTTCAATAGTGAATAAAACATCTAGACAGAAGACAAATAATGAAATTGAGGACTTGAACACTATAAACTAACTAGACCTAACAGATATAGAACACTATACCAAAGAATCTACACATTCTTCTCAATACCTAGAACATTCTCTAGAATACACCATATGTTAGGCCACAAAACAAGTCTCAAAAAATTTAAAAATATTAAAATCATACAAAGAATCTTCTCAAAGTACAATGAATAAAGCCAGAAATCAACAACAGAAGAAAAACTGGAAAATTCATAAATATGTGAAAATTAAATGACACACTCTTAAACAACTCAATGACTTTTGACACCAATCACCTAGAGTCAGGCTAAATTTCACAGGTTAACAGCACAGTCTTGCACATGACTTCCAACTTGGCCAAGACTGCCCCAAGTTCAGGGGTTCCCCAAGGCAACACTTATGACTAGCTAACTACAAATTTGAGGGCTCCCAGGGCATCTTCAAGTTAAACAATTCAAAAGAATGGCTCACGGAACTCAGTAAAACACTATGCTTATGATTGCAGTTTTATTACAGCAAACGGATACATATAGACAAGAACCAGCTGAAGGGAGAGACACACTAAGTGAGGTCTAGGAGGGCCAAGTGCACAGCCATTTTCTCATGTGGAGCCCTGTGTCAGGACTTCCTCCCAGCTGCGATGTGTGCCAATACCAAAGAGTATTTACGTGAAATTTCCAGAACAGGTATATCCGTACAAACAGAAAACAGACCGGTGGTTATCAGGGACCAGTGTTAAGGAGAAATGGGGAGAAACTGCTTACTGGATATGGGATTTTGTTTGGGAGTGAAGAAAATGTTTAGGAACTAGATAGAGGTGGTCATTGCTCCAGAACAGGTATATCCGTACAAACAGAAAACAGACCGGTGGTTATCAGGGACCAGTGTTAGGGAGAAATGGGGAGAAACTGCTTACTGGATATGGGATTTTGTTTGGGAGTGAAGAAAATGTTTAGGAACTAGATAGAGGTGGTCATTGCATTGTGAATGTATGAAATGCCACTGAATTGTCCTCATTAAAATAATTAATTTTGTTACTGAAATGTCACCCCAATAAAAAAAAAATCCCTGTTAAGATTCCAGCTATCCATTTTACAGAAATTAGTGATCCAAAAACACATATGGAAATGTGCAAAGACCCAGAGAGCCAAAAAAATTTGAAAAAGAAGAAAGTCAGAAGACTCACACTTCCTGATTTCGAAACTTACTTAAAGCTATGCTAATCAAGATTATGTAGTAATAGCATAAGGACAGACATGTAAGATCAATGGAACAGAACTGAGTCCAGAAATAAAACTCATACATTTATGGCCAATTGATTTCAACAAGGGTGCCAAGACAATTCAATGGGGAAAGAACAGTCTTTTCACAGTATTTGGTATTGAGACAACTACGTATCCACATGCAAATGAATGAAGTGGGACCCGTACCTCACATTGTACACAAAAATTAACTCAGAATTAACCAATGATCTGTATGTAAAAGGTAAAACAAGAAAACTCCTGGGAGAAAACATATGGTAAATCTTTGTCACCTTGGATTAGGCAATTAGATATGACACCAAAAGCATAAGCAACAAAAGAAAAAAACTGATAACTTGGACTTCATCAAAATTAAAAACTTTTGTCCTTAAGTTTGGCAGTTCCTCAAAAAGTTAATATAGAATTACTATACGATGCAGCAATATACTCTTCAGTATAAAGTTGAAAGAAATGAAACTATATATTCACACTCAAACTTGAACATGAATATTCACAGCAATGTTATTCATAATAGCCCAAATCTGGAAACAACGCAAATGTCTACCAGTTAAGAATGGACAATGTGATATATCCATAAAATGGAGCATTATTCAGTGAAGTATAAGGTTTGGGTCCATGCTATAACATGGATGAACTCTGAAAACACTATGCTAACTGAAAGAAGTCAGACATTATTAAAATGGTCTGAAACTAGATAATCCTCATGGTTGCACAGTTTTGTGAATAAACTAAAAGCCACTGAATTTTATCCTTTAAAGGGCAAATTTTATGTTATATAAATTATATCTTAATTTTAAAAAGGAAGGTTGAATATCCAGAATTTAATATGCACCTCAAGATGATAGAAAGTGAACGGTAATATAAATATAGGAAAAAAGGAAATTAAAAAGCTGAAATTAATAGAAGAGGAAATAACCATAAAATGAGGATGAGCAACAATTTCAAAAGTTATCTGTGGAAAAATGTAATAAAAATTGACAAGTTAATCACAAAAGAATAAAAAGTAAAAGCATGTGCTACAGATTGATATCCCCCAAAGCTACTTGAAACTGGACCCCCACTGTTACAGTTTAAGAGGGTGGAAAATCTGATAAGCGTATTTGAAAGGTGAAACCTTTTAGGAAGTGATTGGATCATAATGACTATGCCCCTGTGAATGGATTAATCCATTCATGGAGTAATGGGTTATCATAGGTGTAGACTGGTGACTTCATAAGGAGAGCATATGACAAAGCTCTTGCCATTCTCATCGTGTGATACCCTGCATTGCCATCAGGCTCTGTAGAGACATCCCACTGAGAAGGCCTTCACCAGATCTGCCCCCTGGACCATGGACTTCTCAACCTCCAAAATTGTAAGAAATAAATTTTGTTTCTTTTTTTGTGACTGGTAAGGGGACTGCAACCCTTGGTGTGGTATTGCCCGCACCGTGCTCAGCCAGTGAGCGCACCGGCCATCCCTATATAGGATCTGAACCCGCGGTGGGAGCGCCTCTGCACTCCCAGTGCCGCACTCTCCCGAGTGCGCCACGGGGTCGGCCCAAAATTTGTTTCTTTATAAATTATATTATTTCAAGTAGTCTGTTATAAGCAACAAAAAAATGGACTAATATAGCATGCATGTAAAACTACTGGTGGGAATGAATCAAGAACAATACTACAGATCCTGGAAAAAATATAAAGATGATATGAGAATACAATGAGCAATTATACACATTCATTTTGAAAATTTAAATAAAATAAGCAAAGTCCTAGGAAAATACAATAAAACTGATAAAAGAAACAGATAGGAAATCTGAATAGTCCTATAATTATTAATGGAGTTTAATCTGTACCACTAAACTCTTCCAGAGAATAGAAAAAGAGGGATCATTCCCATACTCATTTTATGAGGCCAGCATAATATTGAAAACAAAACTTAAAGTCATTAAAAGAAAGAAAATTACAGTTCCGCGTCTTTCATGAACAGAAATGTAAAGATTTTTTAAATAATAATATACAAAAGAGCTCCATAATACATAATATATATAATACATAATGACCAAGTTGGGTTCATTTCAGGAATAGAAATGTGGTTTAGTATTTGAAAATCAATATAATTCACCATAGTAGAAGAATAAAGGAAAAATAGATAATCTCAATAGATGTACAAAAAGCATTTGATAAAAACTTAACAGCCATTCATCATAAAAAGTCATAGAAAGCTAGGAATAAAGGGAAACTTCTTCAGTCTGATGAAAAATTATTTATGAAAAATTATCAGCAAAATTCATACTTAATGGTGGAATATTGAAAACTTTCCCCCAATCTTGAGAAAAAGACAAGAATAGTAGCTCTCACAAGTTTTATTTAACATTTTATCAGACGTCAAAAACATAAAAAATAAGACATTATATGATTCCAAAACTATACATAAAATATTAATTAATGTCATTTTAGAAAAGTCACTAGATACTGGGTAAATCTACAAAAAATCAATTTTATTTCTATATATCTGCAGTTTTTAGAAAATGAAATTTTTAAAATATAATTTACCAATGGCATCTAACATTATGTTACATCTGGGAATAAATCTAGCAAAACAGAGAAAACTATAAAATATCTTTTAAAAAAATTAAGGAATACCTAAGCAAATAGAAGTATATACAATGTTTACAGATTTATGTCAATATTGTAATGCAGGTGTCAGTAAATTATGGCCCACAGGCTAAAATAGGCCCTCTGCCTGTTCTGGCATGGCCTTGAGCTAAGAATGACTTTTATAGGTGAACAATCACAATAGATTTGATGGCAGAGAATAGTAATTGTGAAGCCCAATTAAGCATAGTATTATACCTCCCAAATAGATTTCAAGGCATTCTTCTCTTTAGTAGACCTGTATTATAAAAATTCATACTCAAGTACTACTATACTTGAATTTTGTAAATACACATTTGTAAAAATGTGCTTTCTCTTGTTATAGCGTAATATGTACATAATATCCTTCATATTGCCTCTTGACATGTAAAGTCTAAAATATCTGCTAATCTCTGCGTAAAGATATAATCTCTCCCCATATTGAATACAGATTCAGTACAATCTCAATCTAAAATATAGATTTTTTTAAATTGACAAGGTGATGCTAAAATCTGTATGGACATGCAAGGGGCCAAATTAATCTTAAGGAAGAACAAAGCTGAATAACTTAGACTACTGGATATCAAGACTTAATAAAGCTACAATTATTAAGACAGAGTGGTATTGGCCTAATTAGAGCAGTGGAACAAATTAGAGAGTCTAAAAACAGACCCAAACATGTATGAATACTTAATTTATGCCAAAATTGGCACTGTAGAACAGAAAGAATGTTTTTTTTAAGTGACAGTGTTGGGCCAAATGGAAACCTATATAGGGGAAAACATGTATGAATACTTAATTTATGCCAAAATTGGCACTGTAGAACAGAAAGAATGTTTTTCTTAAGTGACAGTGTTGGGCCAAATGAAAACCTATATAGGGGGAAAAATCCCCACTTTAGAGACTTTAAAAAAAATAGATTATAGACTTAAGAATGTGAAAGGATAAACAACAAAATGTCTAGAAAAGGACAAAAGAGAATCTGCTCATGACTTTCTTCAAGAGGATAAAAAGCATTCAACAGAAGAGGAAACTGATAAATTGGACTACATTAAAACTGGCTCCTGCTCTTTATCAAAATACATGAGCGAACAGAGTGACAAGGCATAGAGTGGAGACATTTACTCCTACCCAGAACTCCTCCAAATCAATAAGAAAAAGACAATGCAAAAGAAGAATCGACAGAAGCCTTGAATATTCTTGTACGGCCACTGAGTAGGAATGGTTCTTACAGACAGACAACTACAATCAACTTGATACTAGAGAATCCTAACTTTGAAGCGATCAGCAAAGTACTACCTTCTCCTCATAAGATGATATCCAAGCGACCAATACACAGAAATGCAAATTAAATCCACAAAAAACATTACTTCACAACCACCACCACAAAGACTGACAAAACTGGGAGGCAGTCACGGTGCAAAATAACTGGAACGCACACATGCTGCTATTAGGAGCATAAATTCATACACTTCTTTAGAAAGTGTTTGGCATTATCTGCTAAGGACGATGAATGTACACCAAACAACTCAGCAATTTCACCACTAGATAAATAGCAAACATAAATGAACACATATGTACACCAAAAGACATGTGCAGGAATATCGTTAGTAAAATTATTCATAATAGCCATAAACTGGAAGCAGTATGGATATCATTCAATAGTAGAATGGATAAATTGTGGCATATTCACATACTGAAATACACACACACACACACACACACACACACATATTCACATAAGAATATAAACTGTTTTGATTCCATTTCCATAAAGTTCAAAAAAGACAAAGCTAACTTATGGTGTGAACCATCAAAATAGTCATTATTTTTAGGGCCGGCCCGGTGGCGCACTGCTACAGTGCGCCGCTTGGGAGCGTGACGGCACTCCCGCCGAGGGTTCG
>NW_007728899.1:84424-85600 GCF_000696425.1 Galeopterus variegatus
GCTGAAGAAGCGGAAGATCCACAAAAACCACGTGCCCTGTGGTTCCAGTGTGTGACCCAGCAGGTAGGCCTTGCCACCACCACCCAACTCCATCCCCAGCCCGGCCAAGTGCATGCTGACCAGAGAGGCACCTCCCCAGAGAGGCCCAAGACCCGAAGCGACCAGGCACCCAAGACACTAGTGGCCAACCGAGCAGACACTGAAGCAGCCATACCAAACTGGCAGCCCCAGCATCATCCTAGCCAGACAATAGTGTCAAACCAGTGGACCGTGAAATGCCCTGCCACAATGACTAAACATCAAAGGAAAGATACCAGAAATATGAAAAATCAAGAAAGTNCAGGCTTGCAGAAGCAGAAGAGAGAACTTCTAACATTGAAGATGGGCTGTTTGAAATAACACAAGCAGACAAAAAAAGAAAAAAGAATAAAAACATTGAAGAAAATCTAAGAAAGATATCAGACAACCTTAAGTACTCAAATATCCGAGTCATGGGTATTCCAGAAGGGGAGGAAAAAGGAGATTGCACTGAAAACATACTCAACAAAATAGTGGCAAAAAACTTCCCAGGTATAGGAAAAGACACATATCTTCAGATTTAGGAAGCTCAAATATCCCCAAATGTATTCAACCCAAAAAGGTCATCTCCAAGACATGTTATAGTCAAATTGGCAAAACTCAAAGACAAAGAGAGAATCTTAAAAGCTGCAAGAGAGAAGAATCAAGTCACCTATAAGGGAGCCCCAATCAGGCTAACATCATACTTTTCATCACAAACCCTGAAAGCCAGAAAGGAATGGGATGATATATTCAAAATACTAAAAGACAGAGATTGCCAGCCGAGAATACTCTACCCCACAAGGCTATCATTCCAAATGAAGGGCAGATAGTATATTTATCAGACAAACAAAAACTGTGGGAGTTCACTACCACACAACCACCCTTACAAGAAATTCTCAAGAGAGTGCTGGGTTTGGTACCTGAAAACCAACTACCACTGCCATAAAAACTCAAGAAAAATCAAAACCCACTAGTAAAATAAAAATGGCAACAATGAAGAGAAAACAAAACAAAAAGGCTATCTACAACCAAAGGAACCAAGAAATACAGAAAACCAGAAAGAATGGAACAAAAGACACTTAAGACATCCAAACAAAAATCAATAAAATGCTAGGA
>NW_007728899.1:85680-90815 GCF_000696425.1 Galeopterus variegatus
TAATACCATAATAGCAGGGAACCCGAACACCCCACTCTCAATATTGAAAAGATCATCTAGGGAAAGAATCAGCAGAGAAACACAAGATCTAAACAACATTATAGACCAATTGGACTTGGCAGATATCTACAGAACATTCCATCCAACAACCTCAGAATATTCATTCTTCTCATCAGCACATGGATCATTCTCCAGGATAGAGCACATGTTAGGTCACAAATCAAGTCTCAACAAATAAAAAAAAACTGGAATTATCCCATGTATTTTTTCAGACTACAATGGATTAAAATTAGAAATCAAGAACAAATGAAATTCTGGAAACTATACAAACACATGGAAATTAAACAGCATTCTACTTAATGACAATGTGGGTCCAAGAACTACCAACCACTGCTGAGAGAAATTAAAGAGTATACAAGAAGATGGAAAGATATCCCATGCTCTTGGATTGGAAGAATCAACATTGTGAAAATGTCCATACTACCCAAAGTGATATACAAATTCAATGCAATCCCCATCAAAATTCCAATGACGTTTTTCTCAGAAATGGAAAAAAATATCCAGACTTTTATATGGAATAACAAAAGACCACGCATAGCCAAAGCAATTCTGAGCAAAAAAAAATAAACTGGAGGCATAACACTACCTGACTTTAAACTATACTACAAAGCTATAATAACCAAAACAGTATGGTACTGGCATAAAAACAGACACACTGATCAATGGAATAGAATAGAGAATCCAGAAATCAACCCACACACTTACGGCCATCTGATCTTTGACAAAGGCACCAAGCCTATACACTGGGGAAGAGACTGCCTCTTCAGCAAATGGTGCTGGGAGAACTGGATATCCATATGCAGGAGAATGAAACTAGACCCATACCTCTCACCATACACTAAAGTCAACTCAAAATGGATTAAAGAATTAAATATACACCCGTAAACAATAAAACTTCTTAAAGAAAACATAGGAGAGACACTTCAGCAAATAGGGCTGGACACAGACTTCATGAATACAACCCCAAAAGCACGAGCAGCCAAAGGAAAAATAAACAAATGGGATTATATCAAACTAAAAAGCTTCTGCACAGCAAAAGAAACAATTAACAGAGCTAAAAAGACAACCAATAGAGTGGGAGAAAATATTTGCAAATTATACATCCGACAAAGGATTAATATCCAGAATATACAAGGAACTTAAACAACTTTACAAGAAAAAAACAAGCAACCCAATAAAAAAATGGGCAAAAGAGCTAAGTAGGCAATTCTCTAAGGAAGATATACAAATGGCCAACAGTCATATGAAAAAATGCTCAACATCACTCAGCATCCGGGAAATGCAAATCAAAACCACACTGAGATACCATCTCACCCCAGTGAGGATGGCTAAAATCCAAAAGACTTTGAACGATAAATGCTGGCAAGGTTGCGGAGAAAAAGGAACTCTCATACATTGTTGGTGGGAATGCAAAATGGTGCAACCCCTATGGAAAATGGTTTGGAGGTTCCTCAAACAGCTGAAGATAGAGCTACCATACGATCCAGCTATCCCACTACTGGGAATATACCCAAAGGAATGGAAAACATCAAGTCGAAGGTATACCTGTTTCCCAATGTTCATTGCAGCACTCTTCACAATAGCCAAGAGCTGGAATCAACCCAAATGTCCATCATCGGATGAGTGGATACAGAAAATGTGGTATATCTACACAATGGAATACTACTCAGCTATAAAAATGAATGAAATACTGCCATTTGCAACAACATGGATGGACCTTGAAAGAATAATACTGAGTGAAACGAGTCAGGCAGAGAAAAAGAAATACCACATGTTCTCACTTATTGGTGGGAGCTAAAAAAAAATAAAAACAAAAAACAAATCAATTCACTCACATACACACACACACACACACACACACAAAAAAAAAAACTGCAGTTGATACACAAGCAAACAGAAAGGACATTGTTGGGAGGGACGGGGGGAGGGAAGAGGGAGGGAGGTTTCGGTAATTGGCCACAATAATCAACCACATTGTATATTGACAAAATAAAATAAAACTTTAAAAAAAAATCTGAAATCCAAAATGCTCCAAAGCCTGTAACTTTTTGAGCACTGACATGCTTTTTGAGCAATGAGCATTCAAAGGAAATGCTCATTGGAGCATTTCAGATTTTGGATTTTTAAGTTAGGTATTCTTAAGCAGTAAGTAAGTAACGTGTATAATGCAAATATTCCAATATCTGAAAAAATACAAAACATTTCTGGTTTCAAGTATTTCAGATAATAGATACTCACTTTGTATTCTATTTCTTGAGCTCTTTGCTGGTTGTGTCATTTTGTAATAATTTACACAGCTGCTCGTGTAAGATCTGCATACTTTTCTTGTGTATGATACACTCAAATAATAAGGCCTATTAAAAATTAAGATATGTAAAGTGCTGGGGGAAGGCATTCAAATTTTTAAAGTACATGTTATATATAGAAGTACTCATTGATAAAATGATATTATGTCTGCTACTGGATTTAACATACTCCGATGCCTCCACCACCCCAAAAGTGGGTAGAGAGATAAAACAAGAACTGTAGAATGCTAACAGCCATCGAAGTTAAGATGATGGTTACGGGCCGGCCCGGTGGCACACTCGGTAGAGTGCTGCGCTTGGGAGTGCGGCGGCGCTCCCGCCGAGGGTTCGGATCCCATGTAGAGACCGGTCCGCTCACTGGTTGAGCGCGGTGCGGGCGTGACACCGACGGTTGTGATCCCGTTGCCGGTCGCAGTGCGGACACGACACTGAGGGTTGCAATCCCGTTACCGGTCACGAAAAAAGGCAAAAAGGAAAAAAAAAAAAAAAAGATGATGGTTACAAGGAATTTGTTATATTTTTCTTTCTTCTCTTAGGTATCTTTAAAATCCATAATAAAAAGTTTTAAAAGATATGGTTGTGAGTTAGAATTCTGCTGCTTCTAATTAAGCAGCTTTCAGCGCTACATATACTGGATGAGGTTGTTATATCCCAGGACTACAGCTCTTAATTTCAATGCTTTATCTTGACAGTTGGGATTCAAGAGCAACTCAGTTGAGGCTGTGTTAAAACAAGATAAAATGGTCTCCTAAAATACGATACTGACATTCTAGTAATCAAAGAAATGCAAATTGAAGCAGTAATGAGGTACCATTTTGGCTTATCAAACTGGCAAAGATTTTTTAAAATAGCAATATTCAACTCAGTGCTAACTAGACTTTAACAAGACAGACACACTCATTCACTGATGGTGGGAGTATAATTCAGTACAAACCTTTTAGAAAGGAACATGGCAACATGATTAAAGAATCTGAAAAACATTCAAATCTGTTGACACAGCAATTGCATTTCTAAAAATGTAGCCTACAAAAATGATAAAAATTGTGGATAAACACTGATGAATAAGAATGTTCATTCCAGCTTTACTTATAATAATGAGATATTATAAACTCACAAGATGTTCAATCCCAAGGAATGGCTAGATGCTTTATGATACAGGCACTTAAAGTAACAAAAAGTATGATATTTCAGAACAGTGGTTATGAGCCCAACATATCTGAGGACTTATCCCTGGAAAAGTGATGCAGACGTGATTCTCAGAAAGGGGGAGGGAAGGAAGAGGGGAATTTGTTTTTTTCACCTTTGTTCCTATTGAGAATAACTGTCTAGAAGAATGTTTAATGATAAGAAGTAATTTTTATAGCAATAAAAACAAAACCACATGTGCAGCACAGCACAGATGACACAAATACAAAGACTGAGAAGGAAATATAACACAAGTTATGGAATCAGAAAACACACACACACACACACACACACACACACACACAGTTTTTGACAGTACAGATACCTGAGATGAGACTGAATCCGCTTAACAGCCTCTTTTTAAAAAAAATTTTATCATTACACAATGTAAACATTTTTTGTGGCCCTTTACCAGTTTTTCCCTAACCCCTCCTCACCCTCCCCCTTTCCTACCTCTGGTGTCCTTAGTTCTGTTCTCTCCTTTTGAGACTTCAAGGAATTATTATAATTGTTGTATCTTTCTTTTTTCCAGCTAATAGCCTCTTGATATGCCTGATAGCTATCCATTACAGCAAATACCTTAAACAAAATTCTCCTGCTCGAACACCAGAAATTTAGTGAAAGGGGTAGAAAAGATTTGCCCTGGCTTCAATGGAGCCTGAAAAGACCATGCATATCAACTGAAATGTGGGGCAGTGTGGCCAGAGTTTGAAGTCATGTACCTCTACAAATTATTTACAATAGGAAACAGAAGATGAGCGTGACATCCTCCTGCAGCCCTAGTGAGTGTGCAGAAAGATGTCACCTGGGTAAGGGAGTAAGGGGAGGAAGAGACCACAAGAAGACAGGGGCACGAGAAGGCTGACAAGTGCAAGATGGAAAGACAGAAGAGCTAAGAGCACTGGCCACGGGACAAGATAAGGTGGAACTGCGAGGAAGCAGCCATGCAAAAGCAGAAATAAAATCTGCACTAGAGGCAAAAAAAAAAAGGAGCAGTATTTACACTTCAGAAAAATCAAAGGGTAATATGCAACAGTGCTTCTCCATCTTTTGGAGGTTGGGAGAGATTGGAAGGGGTTGCTCTACTGACATTTTGAACAGTTCTTCACAGTGTGAAAATGGCCTGAATCCTGAGAACCACTATTACCGAAATTTACAACATGGAATGCAAGAAAAAGAACAAAGAAATTAAAATACTCAAAGAAAGGATAATCAATAAGGAAGACAGAATATAAAGAGTTGAAGCCAAAGTCAAAATAACTAAAAGAGAATAAATAAATGATTTCTAGCAGAAGAAAGATCTGACTATAAAATAGTATGGGCTACTCTCCACACTTTATATTTGGGAGAAGACCTACCTGAAAAATCTAATCCACCATCACAAGGTGAACAGGTGAGATACCCTACCTACAGAATAGTAAACAGAAGTCACAAAGAAGCAATGTCATAAAAATTGGTAAGTAGAAGATCATGTTATAGGGCCAAGCCCGTGGCACACTCGGGAGAGTGCGGCGCTGGGAGCGCGCGGGTTCGGATCCTATATAGGGATGACCAGTGCGCTCACAGCACTCACTGGCTGAGCGC
>NW_007728899.1:91472-92759 GCF_000696425.1 Galeopterus variegatus
GAGCAGCCAAAAACCATACATCCCTAAAATCAATAAACCCTACAGTTCTCCAGAAGCATTATTCGTACCAATCCACAAATATTATAGTAAAGACTATATATGTTAATATATTAAGTCCCAAATATTATAGTAAAGACTCCCTTCCTAGGGTATTAATTGTTCAAATGCAAACACTTTGTAGTCCAGGAATGCTCAGATTGTTGTTCATCCATCAATTAACCTCCATGTGCCCAGCTTGGCTCTTCAAAAAAACAAAAACAAAAACATCAGACTCATCAGAAGGTGACTCAGTCCTTGATTAAGCCTATAACGTTTCCTCCCTGAAAAGTATATTAGTGACTAGTGACAAGATGTGGCTGTGTGTACAGCTCTACCTCAGGTCTGACTCATAAGAAAGTGAATCTGGAATGACCACAAGATGACCCTAGAAGAAGCAGGATAGATAACACTTACCATGCAAACACTAAAATGCCAACAAGTAAGCCTTTCATCCAAAATCCTTAAGGTAATTTGCATTATTTGCTAAATAATGCATGTAACGAACATATGGCTGAAAGGGTACTATATGCTCATCTCCTAAGCCATCCCCACTGCAACACAGATGCAAAAAAAAATTAAAATTAAATAAATAAAGCTGACTAAAACATATCATGAAACAGCATCATGACCAGGAATTGGACCTAGCTGCCTGGTAAACCACATATGTAAGCAAAAATAACACCTACTCAAGAGGAGCCTGCAAACCAAAATTCCAAAAGATGTGTGGGAATCCAACATTCTAGGAAGAGAGCCAACATAATCTACAATTAGAANAAAAAAAAAAGAAGATCATGTTATAGCCTAATCCAGGGTGCCAACACAGACTCCCATCACTTAGAGCAACGTATCAACTTGGATGTCCAAGGATATTACAAAAAATTAAAATTTCTGGCAGTGTTCCTGCAGGCACTCTATCCATCATTCCTGCAGCAGACACAAATGAATAGAAACAGCTGGGCCCAATGTGTGCAGAAGACAGGGTATGAGAAATACATCTCAACATAGCCAAAACACATCTCACAAAACTACTGAGACAAAGTAAATTTAAAAGGAATATGGAGCAGCCAAAAACCATACATCCCTAAAATCAATAAACCCTACAGTTCTCCAGAAGCATTATTCGTACCAATCCACAAATATTATAGTAAAGACTATATATGTTAATATATTAAGTCCCAAATATTATAGTAAAGACTCCCTTCCTAGGGTATTAATTGTTCAAATGCAAACACTTTGTAGTCCAGGAAT
>NW_007728899.1:94170-96965 GCF_000696425.1 Galeopterus variegatus
CCAAAAGATGTGTGGGAATCCAACATTCTAGGAAGAGAGCCAACATAATCTACAATTAGAAGACAAATTGTAGTGAAAGAAAATTAAAGTGATAGGACAATCAACTTCAAAATAAAAGATAAATGGAAGACAAGATTTCATTAAAGATGGCAACTTTCCCAAATTAACCTACAAATTCAATGCGTTCTAATCAATAACGCAAAGTTGTTTGTATGTATGAAAACTGAAAAACTGATTCCAAAATAAATATGAAAACATAGCAAAGGATAAAGCATAGACAAGACAATTTTGTAGCCAAACAATTTTGAAGAAGATACAGGTGTCTTTCACACTCAATATCCAAACTTATTATAAAGCCAGAAAAAATTAACCAATATAATACAGTAAGAAGCTCAGGAACAGATCCATGAATACATGGAAACTCTATCACAACAGGCAACCATCACATATCACTGAGGGAGAGAATGAATTATTCAACAAATGACACTGGCTCAGTCAATTACCCATACAGGGGAAAAAAAGAATACCTGTTTCACACCATACTAAAGAAATAAACATAGATACATAAGCATATATATACATCTTAAGTCCTTAATAAAAAGCATTTGCAAGTTAGTGAACATCACAAACATCTCAAAATTAAAAAAATGGTAAAGAACCAAAACAAGTATTTCAAGAATAGAAATGGTTAACAGAAATATCAAATTATTTTAATATCACAAATAAGTAAATAGAGATTAAAACAACAAGCACTTGGGCCGGCCCAGTGGCACACTGGAGAGTACGCTGCTTGGGAGCGCGGCGGTGCTCCCGCCAAGGGTTCGGATCCCATGTGGAGACTGGTTCCCACTCACTGGCTNAAATGAAAAAAAAAAAAAAAAAAAAGCAAGCACTTATAAAAAAATATTCAGAGTAGCGATATTCATATTAGACACAAATTGGAAACTCTATCAAAGTTCATCAACAGCTGAAGGAATTTAAAAATTTTTTGGAAATACAATGGAATTCTCCAGTCATGAAAAAAATTAACTATTGCTACATACAACAACATAGATAAATTTGATGGACATAATGCTACTAAAGAAGCTAGACCAAGTCAAAGAGTATATTGAATAATTCAGAATAGTGGTGAAGGATGATGAGAAAGGCAGAAGAAAGAGGCCTTTGGGGTGTTATACAGGTGGACTGACTATAAAATTCACCAAGCTGTATACCCTTAGGATCAGTGTATTTTAGTAATATAAATTATACTTCCAAAAAAAGGAAAAATTAACATTAAAAATCAGACTTACATACGTTATTTTTTAAAAAGCTGATAATGATGGAATATTAAAATCTAGAATTGGTAAGAATATACAGAAATGTCAAGACTATGTGATACAACCAAATGTTGTAAAGGGCTAATGGGGCAACACATATTAAAAACCTTTATATCCCAGGAATCTCCCTTCTAGAATTTATTTTAAGTAAATAATCAGAAATATGTACAAAGGTGTACATAATTTTCACAGCAATACTTAATAATAGATAGGTTTAGAAAATCACAATGGCAAACCCACTTGATGAATGACTATGCAGCAATTAAACTTGATGTGATGGAATACTTAGAGAGAAGATCATGATCTGTTCCTAAGTGAAAAAAGAACACTCAAGCCTCCACTTCAGGAAAATAAAGAAGAGCGACTCAAGCTAAAGCAAGCAGAAGAAAAGAAATGATAAGTCAGAGCAGAAATCAATGAAATTGACAACAGAAAACCAATAGAGGGAAAAAAATCAACATAAAAGGAGGGACTTCCAATCAAAATGGTGGGACAGACAGTTGCCAGTGTCACCCCTCTCCCACAATCAACCAATTTACAACTCTTAAAAAGCAACAACTGCCAAGCTGGGACCACTAGAGCTCAGCAGAAGAGAAGGAGAGAACTATGGAGTTCATGAAGGCAGAAGCAAGAGCTGGCAAAAGCCACTGCTGTGTCCTTTGTGTGAAGCTGCTGGGAAGCTGCAGAGGAGAAGAGGGCCTTGGTGGCCCCCAGGCCAGGAAGACCACTAACAGGGTACCCGTGGACCCACACAGGAGCTAGAGGCCACAACAAGTGAAAAAAGGAGCCACTGAGGCCAATGAATCATCGTGAGGGATTGGCACATGGCCTGTCCTATGGGAAGTGTTTGGAGTGCAGGTGATGAGGCAGATGGGCCACTGGGGGAACATTGGGGCATAGCACGGACAGCTGATCTGCAGATGGTCTCAGCCACACCCCTTCAACGTCAGCATCCAGCCCAGCAACAACTACCATGCTGCTGCCAGAAGCGTCCTGGGCACCTGAACTGGGGCAGGCCCAAGGGATTCAGAGACACCCCTGACATCTGCATCCATCCCAGCAGTGATCAAGCCACTGTTGGAAGCCCCCTGATCTCCCCTGCCAAAATGAGAGGGGTGCCCTGGGACTTGACCACGCCCTCCCTCCTTCCTCCTCCTCCAACCCTATCTTCCTCACCCTTCTCCTCTCCCCCTCCACCCTAACTACTCCTCAACATCCTAGAATGTAAATAATAATATTAATAAATAAATAATTTTTTAAAAGAAGAAATAGAACTACAGATCAATATTTCTCATGAATACGGATGTAAAAATTCTCAATAAAATACTACCAAAGTGAACTCAGCAACATATAAAACGGATTATATACCATTACCAAGTGGGATTTATATCAGGAATGAAAGGTTCAACATCCCCAAATCAATTAGTATAATACATCATAGCAATAAACTAAAAAAAAAAAAATCACATGATCATC
>NW_007728899.1:96975-98908 GCF_000696425.1 Galeopterus variegatus
CACTGAGGCCAATGAATCATCGTGAGGGATTGGCACATGGCCTGTCCTATGGGAAGTGTTTGGAGTGCAGGTGATGAGGCAGATGGGCCACTGGGGGAACATTGGGGCATAGCACGGACAGCTGATCTGCAGATGGTCTCAGCCACACCCCTTCAACGTCAGCATCCAGCCCAGCAACAACTACCATGCTGCTGCCAGAAGCGTCCTGGGCACCTGAACTGGGGCAGGCCCAAGGGATTCAGAGACACCCCTGACATCTGCATCCATCCCAGAGATGACCACCAAGCCACCACCAGAAGCACCCTGGGCCCTTCAGCTGGGGAACTGGGGGGCTGAGGGCCTCAGGCACACCCCGCTGCCACGTCTGCATCCAGTGCAGTGACAACCACCCAGCCACTGCTGTAGCACCCTGGGCTCCTGAGCCAAGGCTGGGGGTGGGTGCTGAGGGCCTCAGCCACACACCCCCAATGTCCACATCCAGCCCAGCGATGACCACTGAGCTGCCAGGAGCCCCCTGGGCTCCCCTGCTGGAATGAGAGGGGTGTCACAGGTCCTGACCATGCCCCACCCCCTCCTTCCACTCTCTCTCTCTCTCTCTTTTTTTTTTTTTTGGACCAGTAAAGGGATCATAACCCTCAGCTTGGTGTCATCTGCACCACGCTCAGCCAGTGAGCGCACTGGCCATCCCTCTATAGGATCTGAACCCACAGCCTCGTCACTATCAGCACCACACTCTCCTGAGTGAGCCATGGGGCCTGCTCCACTCTCTTTCCCTCCTCTTTTCCCTCTCTCCTTTCCCAACAACTGCTCCACAACAACATTTTAGAATGGTAAAAATTAATAATGATAATAAAAAGAAAAAAAATCTCTCCATACCAGCCAGCCACCAAAAAACAAAACAAACAATTAAACAAATCAACAAAACCAAAATCTACTTCTTGGAAAAAAATTCAAAAAACTCAACACACCTCTAGCCAGACTAATCAAGAAAAAAGAAAGAAGATGCAAATTAGCCCTATCAAAAATGAAAAGTTCAGATCCCTATATGTGCCAGCCAGCACCAAAAAAAATTAAAAGAAGGATAGTGACTAGTGATCTCATAGACAAAAAAAAAAAAAAAAGGAATACTACAAACAATACTACACCTACAAATTTGATAATGAAATGGACATTTGATAATGATAGATGAAATGGACAAATTCCTTGAAGATAAACAAGCAAAGCACGCGCAAGAAGACAGAGATAATCTGAATGGGGGGTGTGTGTGTATATATATATATATATATATATAAAGAAAACAAATCAATAATTAATTACCTTACACAACAGAAAGCCCCAAGACCAGATGGGCTGACAGTTGAATTCTACCAAATATTTTAGAAAGAAATGATACCGGGGCCGGCCCGGTGGCACACTGCTACAGTGCGTCGCTTGAGAAGCGCGGCGGCGCTCCCGCTGAGGGTTCGGATCCCACATACAGACCGGTTCCCACTCACTGGCTGAGCGAGGTGCGGGAGCAACACCGAGGGTTGCGATCCCGTGCCGGTCCCGGTCCAGTACGGGTGCGACACTGAGGGTTGCGGTCCGTTGCTGGACACAAAAAAAGACAAAAAGGGGGCCGGCCCGGTGGCGCACTGGATAAGTGCGCCGCTTGGGAAGCACAGCGGCGCTCCCGCCCGAGGGTTCGGATCCCACATACAGACCGGTTCCCGCTCACTGGCTGAGCGAGGCGCGGGAGCAACACCGAGGGTTGCGATCCCGTTGCCGGTCCCCGGCCCGGTACGGGGGGAACACTGGGGGTTGGGATCCGTTGCCGGGCACGGAAAAAAACAAAAGACCAAAAAAAAAAAAAAAGAAAAAAAAAAAAAAAAAAAAAGAATGAAAATGGAGGGGCTGGCCCGGTGGCGCAGTGCTATAGTGCGCCACTTGGGAA
>NW_007728899.1:99588-142088 GCF_000696425.1 Galeopterus variegatus
AAAAAAAAAAAAAAAAAAAAAAAGAATGAAAATGGAGGGGCTGGCCCGGTGGCGCACTGGATAGTGCCCCGCTTGGGAAGCGCGGCGGCGCTCCCGCCCGAGGGTTCGGATCCCACATACAGACCGGTTCCCGCTCACTGGCTGAGCGAGGCACGGGGGCAACACCGAGGGTTGCGATCCCGTTGCCGGTCCCCGGCCCGGTACGGGGGCAACACTGAGGGTTGCGATCCGTTGCCGGACACGGAAAAAGACAAAAGACCAAAAAAAAAAAAAAAGAAAGAAAGAAAGAAATGATACCAATCCACCTCAACCTCTTCCAGAAAATAAAAGCAGAGGGAACACTTCTCAACTCATTCTCTAAGGCCAGCATTGCCCTAATACCAAAAGCAAATAAAAAAGGAAAAATTAGAGATCAGTATCTCTCATGAACATAAATACAAAAATCATTGACAAAACATTAGCAAATTGAATCCAACAATGTACGAAAATAATTACATACCTGCTGGCCAGTTAGGATTTATTCCAGGTATACAGGCTGGTTCATCATTCAAAAATCACTCAATATCACACATTATTAGCACAGACTAGTGTAGAAAAATCATATGATCGTATCAATTGATGAAGAAAAGCATTTGACAAAAGCCAACATCTATTCATGATAAAATTGTCAGCAAACTAGGAATTAAGGGGAACTTCCTCAACATAATAAAGAATATCTATAGAAAACCTACAGCTGATATCAAACTTACAGGTAAAAAACTGGATACTTTCCCCTAAGACTGGCAAGGTTGCTCCCTCTAACCACTCCTATTCAACACCACACTGGAAGACCTAGCTAATACAATAAGACAAGAAAAGGAAATAAAAGGTATATTGACTAGAAAGGAAAAAATAAAACTATCTTTATTTATGATTGTCTATATAGAAAATCATAAAGAATGAACAAATAAACTCCTAGAACAAGTATAGTAAGTTGCAAGATACAAGGTTAATATATAAAAGTCAACTGCTTTCCTATTCACCAGCAATGAACAACTATAATTTGAAATTTTAAAAAAAATATATATATACAATTTACAATACCTAAAAAAAAAAAAAACCCACCAAACTTACATACAAGTATAAACCTAATAAAACTATGTACAGGATCTATATGCAGAAAACTATAAACTGAAGAAATAAAAAATCAGCTAAATAAATGGGAGAGATTCTATGTTCATGGATCATTTCTTCCCTACATTATCTATAAATTCAATGCAATCTCAATCAAAATCTCAGCAAGCTATTCTGTAGACATTGATAAACTGATTCTAAAGCTTACATGGAAAAATAAGAGACACGTAATAGCCAACACAACACTAAAGAATAATAAAGTTGGAGAACTCATGCTACCAAATTTAAATTTAAAAGAATTTAAAGACTTACTTTAAATCTACAGTAATTAAGACAGTATGGTATTGGCAAAAGAAGACAAATAAATCAACAAAATACCCAAGAAATTGACCCACACAGATACAGTCAAGTGATCTTTTGACGAAGGAGTAAAGGCAATTCAATAAAGAAAAGATAGTCTTTTCAACAAATGGTGCTAGAAAAAAACTAGATGTCCATTTAAAAAAAGAAAAAGAACTGAGACACAGACTTTACACCTTTCATAAAAAATTAACTCAAGAGGGATTAAAGACCTAAATGGAAAATGCAAAACTATAAAACTTATAGAAGAAACCACAAAAGAAAATCTATATGACCTTGGGATTGATAATGAGTTTACAGATACAAAACTGAAAAAGCACAATCCAACCTCTGTTCTGAGAAAATGCTGTTAACGGAATGAAAGACAAACCAGAATGAGAGAAGGTATTTATAAAACACATATATCATAAAGATCTTGTTTCCAAAATACATAAAAAAATTCTGGAAACTTAACAAGAAAATGAACAACCCAATTAAGAAATGGACAAATGATCCAACAGCTCAAGAAAAAAGATATACGGACGGCAAATACGCACATGAAAATATGCTCAACATCATTTTCCACTAAGAAATTGCAAATTAAAACAATCCGACACCACTATGTGGTTATTAGAATGGCTAAAAACCAGGCAACTAATACCAAATGTTGACTAGGAAACAGAGCAAAAGGAACTCTCCTTCACTGCTTGGAGGAATGCAAAATGTTACAGCCACCTGAGACAACAGTTCAGCATTTTGTTATAAAGTTAAACACCAACTTGTCAACAATCGAGCAATCAAGCTCCTGGGTATTTACCCAACTAATCTGAAAACTTATGATCACCAAAAACCTACATGCAAATGTTTATAGAGGCTTTATTCAAAATCACCAAAAACTGGAAGCAACCAAAATGCCTTTCAATAGGCAAATGGATAAACAATCTGTGATCTAGCCATACAATAAAGTATTACTCACTGATAAAAAGAAGTGAGCTATCAGGCCATAGAAAGATACAGAGGAACCTCAAATGCACAGAGGTAAGTGAAAAAGCCAGTCTGAAAAGACTACATAGTTTACAGTTACGATTATATGACATTCCAGAAAATGTAAAACTACAAAGACAGTAGAAATATCAGTGGTTGCCAGGGATTTGAGGGGAGGCAGAAAGAGCTGAATAGGTGAAGCACAGGAGATTTCTTCGGGCAGTGAATTTGACACAGTAATGGTGGATATATGATACTATACATTAATCCAAACCATAGAAATTTATAGCACAAAGAATGTGCCTTAATGTACAAATTTTATCTCTGTGGTCTTCTTACCCAAAACACATAACCACCATCTAATCATGAGAAAATCATCAGACAAACCCCAATCAAGGGACATTCTATGAAATATCTGACCAGTACTCCTCAAAACTGTCAAGGTTTCAAAAACAAGAAAACTGAGAAACTGTCCAGCCAAGAAAAGCCTAAGGAAACAGGCCTACTAAATGCAATGTGCTGTTCTGGATGGGATCCTGGAACAGAAAAAAAGGCGTTAGGCAAGACCTAAGGAAATCTGAATAAAGAATGAATTTAATGCATCAACATCGGATCATAAACTTTAATAAATGTACCATACTAATGTAACATGTTGACAATCAGGGAAACAGGAAGTGTGTTGGGAAAGGAGGTATGCATGAGAATTCTGTACTACATTTTTCTATAAATGTAAAACTATTGTAAAATACAAGTTCTTTAAAAATATATAAGTATGCTAATACACTAATAGAAATCACCATCAATCAGAAAATGGTTAAATGAATGACACACCCACAGAACAGGGTGCAGCTATTTAAACAATGAAGGAAAATTACGTGGAACAAACAGAAAGGGGTAAGCGTACAGGGTTAAAACCAAAACAGCAATTCGTAGGAAGTATATAAAGCATAAATCATTCTGTATTTTTTAAAACTGAAATATAGTTTATATAAACTAAACATGTCAATAGAGATAGTTCCTAAATTGTAAACAGAGACTCCTTCTGGGGAGTGCAATTTAAGGGTAGAAGGAATGGGGACTCCACCAGCATAGTTTTCATTTCTATACTTCTGTGTGTTTTATGACAGCAAATTTGATAAAGTAATTTTTTTCCTAAAAAGACAAGACTACAAAACAATACATATAGTATGATACATTAAAACAATATGGGTATGTATGTACATGCATCTATATAAATAAACACAAGGCTAAAATAACATACATTCAGTGGGTACTACCTTGGTAATTAGGGGGAAAGCCCAAGAAACGTAAGATAAGCAACATCTACGAACCATGAAGGCCAGGGCTCCGTGTGAATTAAGAGGGAAAACGTGACCTCTGGCTGGTAAGGGCTGCCTGCAGAACAGAGTGCACATGCAGGGAGGAGGAAGAGGGAGGGGAGAGAGAGCAGACTGGAAAAGGGACCCGGGCTCAACTTCACTCATTCGGATTCCAAGGAGACTATGTCTAGAAGGCACAACTAGCTGGAAAGTAGGAAACAGAGGATGTGCTCAGGAAACATCGCCAAGGGAGGAAGAAAGAAAACAAGAAGAGTGAAATGTCCTAAAATCCACAGCAGGAGTTTCAAGAAGCTGGTGGAATGCAAGGTGAGCCAGGACTGAGTTCAGGAGGGTGGACTAGGAAGCCGCTGGAGACGCGGCCAGCCCCGACACAGCCTCTGTAGAGCAGTCTCCAAGCACCCTAGTGTGTCTAATCCAGGGCACAGCAAACTTTTTTTGTAAAGAGCCAGATAGTGAATATTTTAGGCTTTGAGAGCTAAATGGTCTCTGTGGCAAATACCCATTCTGCCAGTGTAGCTAGAAAACACACAAGAAGCATGGCTGTGTTCTGATAAACTTTATCTACAAAAACAGGTTAAGCCAGATTTGTGCCACGGGCTGCAGTTTACCAACCACACACCAGTCTACTATTCCTGCTGGAAAATAACTGCTTTCAGCTTCTGCCACTAGACACAGAAATCCTTGTTTGATCACCAGTTCCTTGCTTGCAGAATCCTACCACTTGCAGATGAACTCCTGTATGTATTTTCCTCAACTGTGAAGACTGAAATAAGAATGCACAGGGATTCTGAATCACCACTAAAGAAGACATTAGAAAAAAAGAAAGACCTAAGTATTGGTAAGACAAAATAGGCATATAAAATAAAAGGGATAGCAGTGGAGATTTTTGGATTACTATCGTGAGTAAGAATTAAGGCAAAACAAACCCAGACCTTAAAAATGTACTCTCGGGCCGGCCCGGTAGTGCACTGCTACAGTGTGCCGCTTGGGAGCGTGGCGGCGCTCCTGCCGAGGGTTCGGATCCCACATACAGACCGGTTCCCGCTCACTGGCTGAGTGAGGTGCAGGCGCAACACCGAGGGTTGCAATCCCGTTGCCGGTCCTGGTCCGGTACGGGCGCGACACTGAGGGTTGCGATCCGTTGCCGGACACGAAAAAAGACAAAAAGGAAAAAAAAAAATATATATATATATATATATATACTCTGAACCTAATAGGAGAAAGAGAACGAGTGGGATTAGAGCGGCTCTGCCACGATCTGGGGAGTCTGGTACAGTTCCTACGGGTGCACTACAGGTAGAAATATGATAAATTGAATGGATCAAATTCTCCAGGTCTTCCTGATCCCAGTGGATAGACACTGAAAATCAATAATTTAGTCAGTCAGAAAGGGAGTGTGGCAAGGAGAAAGGCAAAGCCTTTATTTACTGTGCACAAACACAGAAAACAAATTTATATTACCAGGAGGTTACTGCAGGGGATCTAAAAATTTGATTGCAAGGAATGAACAAAAAAGTAGAAATTAATTGAATAGTACCCATTACAAAGTAAAGATCTATGAAATGCCATTAATATTCTCTATTCAATGTGATTTTCTTGGTCCTTTTATTTAACGAACATAATGTTTAGAGGGGCTTTCACTGATTCACTACCCTTCCCAACTTTGATCTAAATTTTCCTTCAAGGTGCTAAATTCTTCAAACTTGACTTCTCCTATGACATGGCTTTTGTAGAATATAATCTTTACTTGTTTTTTTTTTTTTTTTTGGTCTTTTTTCGTGACCGGCAATGGATCACAACCCTCAGTGTTGCGCCCGTACCGGACCGGGACCGGCAACAGGATCGCAACCCTCGGTGTTGCTCCCGCACCTTGCTCAGCCAGTGAGCGGCCAGTCTGTATGTGGGATCCGAACCCTCGGCAGGAGCGCTGCCGCGCTTCCCAAGCGGCGCACTGTAGCAGTGCACCACTGGGCCAGCCCAATATAATCTTTACTTGTGATAAAGAAGCAACTGCATTCAAATTGTACTCCACTAAATAGGAACTTTTGAAGAGATGGGCAGGAGACCTGCCTCCTCTACTTCCCTCTTAGAGTTTATGAGGAGGAAGTTCTGGATAATTAGGTGTACTCTTACCTTCCTGCAATCCCTGTCCTCAGTCCTATCACCCCCAGAAAATGGCAACCAGGAGTCTAAAAACAACTACTGCCTTTACCCTGGGAAAAACAGCAAAGATGTGCTTAAATTATTACGCATTATAAATATACAAACGGACATACAACTTAAGAATTCTCCAGTGGTCATCAGTGTCCACCAGACATTTTCGAAGTACGTAAAGTCAAAAGAGGATAATTTTCCATCATAAGCCAGGAACAGAAAAGAGAGAAATGTTCATTATGGCCTTTGAAAATCAATGGAGTCCACAAGTAAGGATGAGTAAAAAAAAATAAAGGCTTCCGTGATCCGGCCTGGGTCGCAAGGTGGCTCACGTTAGTAGGACAGGAGACTGACAGAGCCTCTTCAGGTTGTTACTACGGCAGATACATATATATTTTCTTTACAGACTTCAAAGCTAGAAAAATATCTCACCAGAAAGACTATATAACTGGTAGAAATAAAGCTATTAACTCCATGAGCTGTTCGAATTTTATTTACATGATTTTTAACATTTCTAACTTGTCACA
This sequence comes from Galeopterus variegatus, assembly GCF_000696425.1. NCBI lineage: Eukaryota > Metazoa > Chordata > Mammalia > Dermoptera > Cynocephalidae > Galeopterus > Galeopterus variegatus. The sequence goes on from NW_007728899.1 coordinate 106,046, forward strand.
GGCAAACACATTTTTTCTCACTGTGCGGCTGGATGAAGGGAAGGTGCAAATGGCTGGATATAAATGGTATTTATTTCAATCCAATCTCAGACTATGAAGGAACTAATGGCATAATTTTTTATTCCTACGAAGGTGGCAAATGAGTTTTGGCCCCATATACGAGCTCCTCACAGGCCCGCATCAGAGGAGCAAGTTATCTACACACTGCCATAAATCAAATAGAACCCACATTTTCTACTGTCTTCTTTTCCCAAATGCATTAATAAAGATTTCAAATGTCAATGTGAGAAAGTACTTCCTTCTTTCTGGTTTTAAAAAGCAAGGAGGAGCAAGTTATCTACAGACTGCCATAAATCAAATAGAACCCACATTTTCTACTGTCTTCTTTTCCCAAATGCACTAATAAAGATTTCAAATGTCAATGTGAGAAAGTACTTCCTTCTTTCTGGTTTTAAAAAGCAAAAGAAATTAGCTTCTGACCGTTCTTTTTAATTTCCCTTTCATCCAAACTCTTCTTTTCATAAATCAAACACAATGATTCTCATAAAAGGGTTCAATTCTAATCTCTCAAATGGCAATAGCTAAACTAAAAACTTGTCGGTTTAAGTCTTGAGATGATGGCCTTGAATGATTCCATCTGGCGGACATCAAAGAGGAAGAAATCTACTAGATGGCAGGAAAATATGCCCACTGGTCTCCTTCAGATGGGGACTGATGACTTCCCTGATGTCCATTCATGGCCATAGGTCTCATCCTTTAAAACCTCAAACCACTTTTGATAAGCATAAAAATGTTCCTTTAATGCAATTTGAAATTTGAAAGTAAATATCATTAAAATCAAAATGAAAGCAATGGTTATTTTTTTAAATGCCTGTTCAAATTACCTGGCACTGTTCAAAACACCGGGAGTGTCCTCTCCCTAGTTCTCTGCCAGAAAAATGTCAATGCTCATCGCAAACCAGGACAGATAAGAACTCTTCCTCTCAGCTAGGCCTTGCTAAGCAACCTTTGTGCCAACGTGGTATCCAGGACCAACACTAATTTTTTTTAACTTTTAGTAACAACACTTTATTGAATGAGTATAAAAAATATACATATACATCATAATCGTTCTGGAGGCACTGGTGAAACCATTATTCCAGAAATTAAAAATAAAATACACCTCTAATGAGACACATAAAGATCAACTACCTTTCCCATCTTCCTCTCTACTTGCATGTCCATGTTCAAGTCTCCCCCACTTCACACCAACCAACTCCTCCCCGTGACAAGCCCCAAAACCTCTGTGTCCCTCCCAAACACTATATGTTTTCTGTCCTTCTTACAAACATTACTGCAGTCTGCCTTCCACCTGCACCAAGCCATTGAAAATACTTTGGTAACAGCATTAATAACCTCCTATATGTCAAATATTTGAGTTTCTTTCTTTTTCCCCCAAATTAATTGATTCCTTCTTTTATCTTGATCATCTCTTCTTCCTTATTTACTTAGGCTTATTTTGCTGTTACTCATCTAACTTTTGGATTTAATGTTTAGTTTGGTTCACTGATGGTAGATTGCTAGTTGCCTACCAATCTCCATTTTCTCCTTTTTCCATATAAGCAGAATGCCTGAGCTACCTGGCTGCAGCAATATACACAGTGAAAAGAACACTTCCCAGCCTCCCTCTTGAGGGTGTGGCTGAGGGACTAAGTTCTGGCCAGGAAGACGTAAATGGAAGGTGACCTTCTTGTACTCGTCCTCTTACTGCCTACTCAGAGTGAAAGCTGAAATGCCAACATGATGCCTGGAGCTCCAGCAACTATTATGAAACATGAAGTAAACTTCAGAATGAAAGTGACATGTTGAATGTCAAAGCAGAAAAGACAGAAGTCTGAGTCTCTGACGACACTGTGAAGCTACCATTTCAGCCCCTGGTTGGCCTACACTCAGGCTGCTGTGACATTAGAAGACATTTCTAACCTGATTAGCCCACTCACTGTTTGGGGGGGGTCTTTGTTATATGCAGCTAACCTGAAATCCAAATGATACAACTCACTTTTGGTTCAATTCTGGGTACTGTTATGCAGTATTCTTATTTTCACTATTTCACAAATATCTGTAATTATGGTTTTGATTTCCTTCCACCTAATGAAAATTAAAAGTTACTCTTCTGAATTACCAAGCGGTTGGGCTTTGTTTACACTTCTGTTGGTCTTGCCACATTCTGTTCACTGGCAGTAGCCTGTAAATGTTATATCTTATTTTCTATTTTTCCTACTAGAGAACAGGGGCCTTATCTGCTGTATTAACTGCTCCCCAGTGGCTTATATCCTTACCAGATATTAAGCACTCAGTAAAGATTTGTGAAGTGAATGAATATAGTTTGTGCAGTTTGCATCTTTTTAGCATTTGTTTGTGATCTAATATGTTAAATTTTATGCACACATAAAGGGCATTATAAAAATAAAAATATAAGGGAAAATTGATAAATTTCAGAGTAAGGCTATCAATCATTATCAAGAAATAATAAAGCAAGATTATAACACAGGATGGAAAAATACGTTGCAAAGGAGATAAAGTTACACACATATTATGATTACAACTATGTACCCAAACCTCAAACTTAAGCCTAAGTACTATTAAGATAATAAATATAAATAATGCTACAGTGAATTCTACAAATTTGAAAAATGCAATTTAAAATACAGTAGGCAGCAGGAAGACATTCAGAAAAAAATAACCATAGGAAACCCATACCCAACACATCCCAGGAACCATCATATCACTGGTTAATTAAAAATGATGAAGCAATATAACACAGGCATCTCCCAGTTAAGAGCAGTAATCTATTCATAAAATCTCACGTTATGCATAAAAATGCTACATGAAGCATACTTCCTGTTATTTTAAATGGGAAAAATTAAAATCTATTACACATCAACTCAAAACTTCCAAAGAGTTTCTTAAAATGATACTAAAACAGGGTAAAATGCCCATATGTGTAATAATTGTTGTGTTAATTTGTAAAATATGTTAATCACTGATTCCCCATCTAACAACCAAAAACACAGTTTACAGCAACTGGCCAGTACAGGAAAGTGACCTCTCTCAGTTACGGCACCACTCAGAGGAAAATCCCCCTTGCCGACATCTGGTAACCTTTTCAAATCATCCACATCTGACTCCGATGATCTACCAATTGTATTTCGAATGGCATTCAAGACTTCCTGCATATCATTTTGTTTAAAATGGTGCATTAAGTTTTTGGAAAATAAATATAAATTTTGCCTTTGTAAATATCAATTAGAAAATTTGTATTGAAAGATGTCTCTGTTTTATGAAGCCTGAATATTAAAAACAAAGAGGTGGTCTACTGGAAAACCAACAACCCACAGGGAGATGATTTGTAGGATGTGCCTGTATTTGGAAGAAATGTCTTCCTATATTCTTCAGATGACCTGATGATATATGAATCGAAAGCCAAAGGGTAGGTAAAACTCTATTAACATGTGGATAGCCAGATCTCTAAAGCCATTTCTCATTTTTTGAGTAGTTGTGTGTCCCTGCTATTCAAGCCATAATATATTCAGGGCTGACCTTAATACACAGGTCAGCTAGGGCTGACCTAACTCCATGTAAAAGATACTTTCTCAAATGAAAAAAGGCTACGGTCCTGAAAACAACCTGCCTAGACCACCAAAGTTCTAGAAATTTCTACTGAATAGATTATCCATTGCTACATTAATGATCTATATAAAATTGCAGCAAACTTTTAATGATAAAATATAAATTCTTTCTGTAATATTATCATACATTTTGCTTGTTTTTAATAAAAACTAGAAAACATGAGAAAATATTATCCATGACTCAGTAGTTATATATCTATTATAAAAACTGTGAGTCAAAAAAAGTATCTAATTAGTATATACATCAAAAAAATACTTTTTCAGCCTCTTGTCAAATGATTACTGGAGAGTTTTTAAAATCACAAAATTATTTTAAAAGATTGCTAAAAGCTCTGTTGATGTGCCAGGCATTACTGATGTGCTGAAAGCCAGATCTTTGAAACCATCTCTCAATCTGGAGTAATGAGGATTTGTTTACTTTTACCACAGCTGAGAAACCTCCCTCCCAACACTGCAGCTTTATCCTTTGTCCCCCCCCGCCCTTGCTGCCCCAGCGCTCTGGATTTCAGCAGGACTGAAATGCTCAACAGGCCACACATGCTTTTTCATATCTCCAAGCTCTGCTCTTGTTTCCCCATGGAAAGGCCCCCACAGAGGTCAGGAGCACTGAGCAGCTGGGGACAAGAGGTGAAGGAAAGCTTACTTTTAACTTCACATCATTCTGTGATGTTTAACGTTTATACCAGGGGAATGATTTATGCATGAAATAAATAAGCAATGAATTTTAGTCTTGGTTCAGCTGCCACCTCTTGCAGGAAGCCTTCTGTGGTCCCAGCATCTCTCCTTATGCTCTTTGTAGCCCTCGTGCACACCCGTACCCCAGCACCATGGACTAAAACTATTTATCTACTTGTCCCCAAGAAACAACAATTCACGTGGGGCATGGCCCACATCCTAGTTGTAATTACATCCCCAGGCCTAGCACAGGACTTAAAACATGAGCTCAAAGGAACAGTGGGCTGAATGACTATAGCACAAACTGGTATGGTGTGAGGTTGAAGAAATAAAAACTTGGGATGAAAACTTTTGTACGTAAACAATAATGTGTCCTACTTTCCATAATCTACTACGATCTGATTTACATCACACTTCTATTCTTTTTTAGGGGCTTTTTAGAACTTCTGTAATACTTTTCTACTTTGCTCAAGGTTGGGCAACAATTTTTAATATTGGAAAGAAGAGGACTATAAAATTTACAATTCTTTTCCCTAGAAAAATGATCTTCATGGAGGCAGCTTCTGATGGTTGTCCTTTTTAAAAGTAGAAGCACACTGAGAAAGTACAAAGGAGAATACAGCCAATGGTCTCCCTCTACCCCAAGATACTTAGGTCAAAAGGAATTCAATGTGTGGAAGTACCATAATTTATTTAGCTGGTTCCCTACTGATGGATATTTAGTTTGCTTCAAATCTTTTGCTATTCTAAATAATGTCACAATGAATAATTTTGTGTGTATTTTACTTCACGTGGATGTATGTCTCAGGATAAATTACTAGATATGAACTGCTCACTCAAAGTGCACACACAATTTTTTATTTTAATAGATACCATAAAAGTGACCTTCCAAGATGAGGTTGTAGCAATTTACACTCTCACCAAAGGTATATGAGAGCACTTTCTCACTTCTATTTCTACCTGTATATTTTGTTTTCATTTATATTTTATTTTCCATTAAGGTTTTTAATCTTCTTCTTGTTTTTCTACCAGTTTTTTGGTCCGTATTTAATGATTGGTAGTAGCATTTTCAGTATAAAGATAGTTTAGTACTTTTTAAACTTTGCTAACTTCAATGACTTTATTAACTTTAATTTCTTTTAAACGATTGAGATAGTTCTGAAAAAAGGATTTTTTAATTTAATCCCAAAACACACCATTATATATAAGTGAGAAAAATTCAAGAAAGAAAGGAGAGGTTTAACAAATGTGTTATAAGGACTAAGGGCAAAGAACAAGAGACTTACTCCTCTCACATTCACAGATCATGAAGCAAAATGAATTCACAAAGAAGACAGTTCTAAGAAGGAAATGAAACTTCTTTTTCCCTACAGTGATCATTACAGTTTCTGGTGTTTGGAACCTCAATCTTTTATTTGGAGATACTGCGTGTGTGTGTGTGTGTGTGTGTATGTATGTATGTATGTGTGTGTGTGTGTGTAGTGTGTGTGTGTGTGTGTATATTTATATTTGTGTGTGTGCATACATGCGTCACGCGTATGTGTGTATATACATATTTGGATGTATGTATGTATGTGTGTGTGTGTGTGTATATATATATTTATATTTGTGTGTGTGCATACATGCGTCACGCGTATGTGTGTATATACATATTTGCTTCGAGTATTTACTACAAATATTTGCTCCATTTTAAAACTCAAGATCAAAAAAGGATCCACGAATAACTACATACTTTGAAGTAAAGCACAAGGGAAGTTTATCTACTGCAGATATTTGTATCAAAACTCTTTTCAGAACCTTCTTCATACATGGAATTTTTCTGGCCTAGAAAGGGTTTTTAAAAAGATGAGTAATTTCTGGTCTTCGGGAAAAATATTCAAAGCAGAGAGAACAGGTAAAATAGGAATTCATTAAAGTATACATATCTCAAATAGATATGAACTAAAAATTTAAGTCAGCATTTTCATTGAACAATAAAATTTATTTAAAAGAATACATATTTTTAGAATTCCAGACATATAAAGTCCTTGGCATGAAGCACAGATTATACATTTTCACTGAACCATTTTTGAAGAGTTATAAATAACAGCTATCACTTGTCTTACTCTGTCACAGGCCATTCCAGTAGGCACTTTACATACTAATTCAGTCAATCCTCACAACAACCTTATAAGGTAGGTGTTCCACTATACCAATTTTACAGATGAGGGAACTGAGGTGCAGACGTGCTGCCTAAGATCTACCTCACTGTCTTGCTAGCATTATCAACGTTAGAATCAGGAATGAAATCTTAATGAATAGCTAAGGAGTTCACTGTAACAAGTACATCCAGCTATCACTTCTTCCTACTGACCTCGTCCATCCTGAACAGGTGCTGCAGTGCAGGCGCGCAGCAGAGCACTGCCAGGTTCAAGATGGCTAGGGTCTGAGCCAAGCCTGGATGCAGCGGACCATATCCAAGCAAAGCAACCTGAGTGTCGATCATGCCCGCCAGGGTTACTTCCCATTTATGCACTCTTATGGCCTTTGATTTTGGCTAAGCACAACTCTATGCAAGCATTTGACTCTTATCCTTGTCAGATTTCCTTGACTGGTTTCAATTAAGATTCAGTGGCTGGGGACTAAACAGAGCCCACTCTTTAAGAGGTCTTCCAAAGTGTACAATATGAATGAATGTAGGATAATCTGCCAGCAGTACTTTGAGATTCTCAGAAATCACTAGATGTCTTTGACTGCCCAGCAGGGCTACCAGTTCAATACCCCACATTACCTGTTTGGCACCATACTGATGGCTTGATTAAATAAAGTACATATCCTAGGGTTCACATGAAACAGAGGGCCACAACTGATCTAGGGCAGCCTAAACCAGGACTGCAGAATCTAGGATAAATAAACACATAAAGATACTGACAAGTAACAGCACTGTCCTGGCCCAGAGGATCACACAGCATTCTATTTGTCAGCCTCTTGGGTTTGGAAGTGACTACCCATGCTCTACAAATCAAGCCTCATGAAAGCCAAGGCTCCACAAAACAGGGTGTCAGTATAGAGTCTGTCTTGGATGGGTTGGGGTCCCTACGCTTCTCTGTGAAGGGCAGAGTGTTAGCGAAGCGAGGCCTTGGCCACAGTGAGGCAACTGCCTAGGCCTTTCTCAGAAAGACACTTTAACCATAAACAAGAGCAAAAGGCCTAGTCCCAATCAGCAGCCATCTCCCAAGTGTCCTGTTCCAAAAGTGTTTCTCAGCACCCTGAGATCAAGAGGAAGAGGTGCTGGAGAGAGGGTGGGCCTCTCTGTGCAGCTCAGACAGGCTGTTTTCAGCAGTGGCTGTGACACCTCTTTAGGTGAGCGCTTAACTAAGCACCACAGTGATTTAAAAAATTAATTAATTTTTTAAAAAGAGGCCTTTCGGACAGGAAGCCCAATGCAGGAGGGTTTTGCAGACTCCTCCTATAGATTCCACCTCAAAGATTTTCTTTTGTCTAAGGCTGGGTCTCAGTCCACACCTCCACACACACAAACGATACACATGGAAAAGCCACAGGGTTCAGCCATGCAGACTATAGGTCACTCCACAACGCCCCCCAGAGGCCTCGCTTAAACTGGAGACATAGTGTGAATCACTCCACTCCGACTAAGGTCGAAGTCCTTAGGACACAGGCTTAGGAACATTTTACCCAGTGGAATCTGCAAAAAGCTCTTTACCAGTTCCTGTTAGGTAGAGCTATCAAACATAATCTTTAAAAGCACAGTTAGGAATTTTCAGTAATTCTCCTTGGACAGGAATATTCTTTTCCTTAGAAGAAAAAGAATGCCAACAAATAAGGGATGAATTGCAAGTAAGCAGGGATTCTGGGGACTTGCTCAGAACAATCTCTAGTTCTAGTACCTTCCATTCTCAAGAGTGGCAGAGGAAGGAGTTCGCCAGAATCAACCAATTCTTAACCGAAAACCCTTTAGGAAAACAGGAAAACTTACAATTTTTTCCAATCATTAAACCAACAGGAAAAGGGCAAACACATTAGTTTTGACAGTCAATCATGTTAAGTTTTTCATGCTGGCCTCACTACCATAGTGATATGAGTAGAAACAAAGTGTATGGACCTGCACTTTATCAAACCACAGTCAGCAGAGCTTATCAGACAGAACCTTGAATTTCACTTTATTAATTATAATGACTAAATTCCAAGCTATTTTCTTCCCAGGTGAAACAAAAGGCAATTTATAATCTAAGAGATTATTCAGATCAGATGAAATCTTCCTCCAGTACTACTAATAATATCTTGGCAATCAATTATTACAGAATTACATAATTGTAATGTTTTCATAAACTTATGCCAACCCATGAAAATTTCTACATCACATTATATAACACAGAAACATACTGTACTTTCCCAGTTCAAATAATAAATACAAAAGGGAAAAATAACTTTAGGTAGCAGTACTAACTTCCATCTTCAGGAAACAGAGTAATGGTTAACAAATCAAACTGCTTTGGGGCCAAATAGGAGTTCCAATCCCAGTTTGATTTTAGTGGCCATTATTCAGGTTCCCAGAAATGATTACCTCCACTTTGGGTTATGAAGAATAAACAAATGCTAAAAGATGATAAAAGAATACCATAAAACCAAACAACACAACTCTGTGAGCTTCAACTTCCTCATCTGTAAAGTAAGAGTAATAACAATCTCTACCTCACATAAAAGGTGTGAAGATGAAACAAAACGATACATATAAAGGATTATCAGTACTAGAACTAAGATCATTTAATAGATGTTAGCTACTAGAGCTATTATTAAATATAAGAAATTAGAGTGATAAAGCTCTTCAGCAATACCAAATGCCTGCCTTCCATGGCTCAATGATGAGGCTGTTAGCCTACAGATTCCGTGCAGTGCTGTGACCAGCTCCCAGGAAGGTTGCGGAAGCCACAGTCAGGCAGGATGGGTTTGCTGGCCAGATGCTGGAGGAGCAGTACACCTGGCAGGCAGCACAGCCTTTACACAGCAACCCAGGTAACTGGAGAACTAAGCATGAACCACAAAGGCTTTTGCAAAAATGTTTTAACATTATATTCAAATAGAAACTTAGTTGGGGTGATGAAAATGTTCCAGAATTAGACAGTAGTGATGGCTGCACAACTCTGTGAATATACCAAAAATCATACTTTCGAAGGGTGAATTTTATAATATGTAAATTATATCTCAATTTTTTAAAAAAGAAACATGGACATAGAACATGTGTCTCCCCATTTCCATGGTTCTGAGGAGTTTTTGTGGCATGGGGAACGCCGGGCGGCATTAAGAACGGCTGCCTGCATCTTTGTCAGCTTCCTGGTCCTAGCCTAGCGGAAACCTTCTCTGCTTTCCCTGGGTTCTCTGCCCTGCTGAGGCTCTCAAAGCTGTTTGAATATGTGGTATCCTTCCGTCACCTTCTAGCACTTGTTCCTTCAGCACAGCCCAAGGTGGAGGCTAGCCTAGCGGAAACCTTCTCTGCTTTCCCTGGGTTCTCTGCCCTGCTGAGGCTCTCAAAGCTGTTTGGATATGTGGTATCCTTCCGTCACCTTCTAGCACTTGTTCCTTCAGCACAGCCCAAGGTGGAGGTGACCATTTCTGGGAATCTGAATACCAGGATGCACACATTCTTATATTAATTCTGTAATTACTTATTAAATGCATGCCGCAGGCCAAGGACTGCTAAGCAGTCCACACAGAGAAACTCAGAAACTCAACTGCTACTGGCAAAGTCCAAAGAAAAACTGATACTGGGCAGCTGCCAGCAGAGTAAACATGCTCTATTTTTAGACCCAAGCTCTCTGCCGGCCAGTTCTGCTTTACAAACTGAAGAACACACAAAAGCAACAAACTAGAAAGATATATGGGTGCACATGCACATTAACTCCACCCACACACAACCTGTTTGCAAGAAATGTCAAGGGAGCCTAACTAAATTATTCTATTTTCCCCACACCATGAGAGACAGAAGAATGAATTCTGCAAGTCTAAACGATGGCAACCAACGAATGGAGAAATGAGCAAGACGTATAAAGTCTCTTAAAGGAATGGCCAAAAACTTGAAAAAACGCTCATGCCACTCATCAGAGGAATGCAAAATAAAACCTCAAATCAGACTGGCAAAACTTAAAAAACCACCCAACGATATCAAGAGTTCGTGAGGATAGAAAATGGAAACTCTAAGACGCTGGTCGCCAAAGTACAATCATGTAGAACACGTTGACAAAATCTAGTCACGTTGAAGATACATATATTGTCTGATCCAGCAATTTCCAATCAGCTATTTACCCAAAAAAACTACTGAATATGTGCACAGAGACACTCCCAGTAATGTTCACAGCAGAGTTAACAATGGTGAAACAACCCAATGTCCAACCACAGGACAATGCACTCTGGAATATTACGGGGTGGAGTGCTACACAGCATTACAGGTCTCAGAAGCTGTATGCATCAACATGAATAAATCTCACAAACATAGCATCAAAGAAGCCGCAGGGATGTGGGGGAGTTACTGATCAATGGGCACAAAGTTTCACTCTGGGCAGATGAAAGAATTCAGGACTCGAATGGTCATGATGGTTACACAACAATGCAAATGTACTTAATGCCACCGAACTCTACACTTAAAAACGGTTAAAATGGTCATTTTTTTTAATTGGTCAAAAAATAAACTATGTTGCAAAAGGATACATGTTGGATGATGCTATTATATAAAGTTTTAAAATAATAAAATAAATAAATAAACTATGTTGCAAAAGGATACATGTTGGATGATGCTATTATATAAAGTTTTAAAATATAAAAAGCAATATGCTCTATTGTTTATGAAGTTATACATACATAGCAAAGTATAAAGAATGATAAATATCAAATATTCCTCTGAAGGAAAGGGAAGGAAAGGAAATATGAAAGAAAAGAGGCTCCCAGGGATCACAACTGAGTTTATAAGCTAGATGGTAGTTATATTGGTATTTACCATCTTATTCACTATATCTTTTTATATGTACAAAATATTTAATCATACACACAAAAATGGTGACGGAGGCATTTTTTTGAAAATTTAAACACAATTACTTCCCACAGTGTTTTTAGATGTTTCTGTCTAGACCCCATGAAGTAGGCACTGTATTTACCTCATTCTACATACAGGTGGGAACACTGAGTCCCTTGCCCAGTATCACACAGACAATAACCTTGGTAGCCTTGCTTCAGAGTCCCAAGCTTTCAACTACTACGCAAAGGAGACTGTTGGGAAACAACTAAGTACACACCAGAAGGGAGAGAATAAATGCAGTGTTCTCACTGGCCAACTATTTATCACATGGCAATTGTGTGTCACTCCCAGTGATGAGGTCTTGGAATACCACAGTGAGCAAAAAGGCATAACACACTATGCCTTCCCTCAGGGACATTTCAGTTCATAACAAGGACAATGAACTAAGCAACCACAGCCGACCCTGCTCTCCTGGGGTGGTCAAAGAGCAGAGGCACCACTCACACAAGTGTGCCACATATAGAGTGTAGGAGGAGGAGGAGAGAGGTATGGAAAGGCTGCAGAGACAAAGCTTGTAAGGCTACGTGCTGTATCCACATAAGAAAATACCATCCAGACAAAAAGAACAGTGTTGTAGTGTCATGTTTACCACTATAGAAAGATGCGTGTGACACACTGTTAATGGAAAAACTTTAAAAGTCACCACATATAATAACATCTTCTTGGACTGGACCAGCACAGATAACAAGTTTCAATACATAATAATAGTATCTTACCAAGTCAATGCATAAAAGATGGAACATTCAATAAATGGTACTAGAAAACCAAATAAAATTGAGTACTAAATCATATCACAACTGGATTAAAGAGTTAAGATTTAAACAACTGGTCTTTGAAAGAATAGGAAAATATAAAAAATAAGTATTTTTATATCCTAAGTGTTAGGCAATTATGTTTTAGCTGATGTCTAAGACGGTGGCGGGCAGACAGGAGGAACACCCAAAATGGCTGCGGAGAGTTTCAGGTCCCTAGAACAGCATCGTTTTCCGAGAATCACAGAAAAAACCCTCCCCCTTCTTCCTCACCACCACATCGCCTTCCTGCAGGTGAATTTCTCCACCTATAGAAAAATCCCAACTCAGCTTAAACCCTGCTCGCTTCCCTCCCCTCCCTTCTTAGCCAATAGGTACAGTCCAGCTCAGCCTAACTGGGTATAAAAGACCCACCCAATTCTCCCTGCCACTGCTCCCCCTTCCAAGAGGGCAGCCCGCTTGTTCATTTTGCCTGCCTAATACACTTTGGTTGAGTCACTGTCTCCGGGTGTGTTTCTTTTGCGCTCGGGCTGGGCTTTTTTCCTTTCACTAAGGGTCTAAGTACAACACTAAAAGCAGAATTCACAAATTACTAGATCTTGAAAAAACAGTTGGAAGACTTACACTATTAGATTTCAGAAGTTAAACTTAACCCTGACGAGACTTCCAGTTTCTGATCCAGCATGTAAGGAGCTTGGAAGTCACCACTCTGTCCTAACGATGAGTAAAACGCTGAACAAACAAACAAAAAAAACCCAGACAACTCTTCTTCTATCCATAAGAAAAGTGAGATCACAGGGCAAACCCACTGCCCCCCAAACCGGAGAGACAGACAGGCAAATACAGAGAATCACATCTATAGAAGCACAAACCTGCAGAAACAGTGCCAGGAGAAGGAAACCTGACCTGAACTGCAGTTGTCAAATTGCTGGAGGTTCAGTGTGGACAAGTCTGAGACATGAGAACTCCAGGGGAACCCAGTCATAGAGGCCCCCACACTTTGGGGAGTATTACTTCTTGGAGCTCCACCAAATTCTCAAAGTGAATACAAGAGGAAAATACCCCTGTGCTTCTGATGAGGGGAAGGAAAAAGAAACCATTTTGAAATATGCCAGAACATTCTGTTCTTCTTAACAGGTCTGCTCTCAGGAGAAACTATTTAACCAGAACCTAACCTGTTGGGCTTTTATCAGAGCCTAACAGATCTGAAGGAAGGGAAAAACCCAACTCCATCCCACTCTAGCCTCCTGTCCTGCCTAAGTGGGGAGAAAAAACTGAGAAATACATGTGAAGTTCACAGTCCAGAGGTACAGAGGTATGGCCCACTGAAAAACTGAGACCTACTCATAGGACTACACAAGGGTACTTCAAAACGTTCATGGAAAACAGAATTAAAAGATAATGCGAATTGTTCCATCCTCCCATCCTCGTAGAACACTTTCCTTCCCCTGACACGTTATCACCACAACATTAAAGGCCTGTTTGCAACAGACCTTTTTACCCAGTACCTCATGTCCAGCTACCAAGAAAAAGCTGCAAAGCATACTAAAAGGCAAAAACCAAGTTTGAAGAGACAGCAAGCATCAAAAGCAGACTCAGAGATGGCAGGGATGTTAGAATGATCAGATCAAGAATTTAAAACAACTGTAATTATTATGCTAAGGGCTCCAATGGTTAAAGCAGACAGCATGCAAGAACAGATGAACAATGTAAGCAGAAAGACAGTTTCCTAAGAAAGAACCAAAAAGAAACACTAGAGATCAGAAACACGGCAACAGAAATGAAGAATGCCTTTGAGATTGAACAAGGCTGAGGAAAGAATCTCTGGGCTTGAGGATATCTCAGCAGAAATCTGTAAAACTGAAAAGCAAAAAGAAAGAAGACTGAAATAAACCAGAAAAGAATATCCGAGAACAGTGGGACAATTACAAAAGGTGTAACGTACACATAACAGAAATACCAGAAGGAAAAGAGAGAGAGAGAGGAACAAAAGCAGTATCTGAAGCAATAGTGACTGAGAATTTCCCCCAAATTAATGTCTAACTCCAAACCACAGTCCAGGAGGCTAAGAGAAAACCAAGCAGGATAAATGCCAGAAAAACTTTACATAAGTATATCATGCAGGAAAAAAACTGCAGAAAATCAAAGATAAACCATCTGGAAAGAAGACAGAGGGGGAAAAAAGCTTACCTATAGCAAAAATAAGAATTACACCAACTTCTCAGAAACCATGCCAAAAGAAGAGAATGGAGTGAAACTTTTAAAAAGCTGAGAGGAAAAAAAGCACTGTGTAGAATTCTGCACCCTACAAAATTATCCTACAAAAGTGAAGGAGAAATAAAGGCTTTCTCAGACAAACAGAAATTGAGGAAATGTGTTGCCAGTATATCTTCCTTGAAATAAATGTTAAAAGAAGTTCTTCAGACAGAAGGAAAGTAATATAGGTCAGAAACTAGGATCCAAGTAAAGAAAGAAAGAGGATCGGAAAAGGAATAAATAAAAATAAAATAAAATCTTTTATTTTTCTTATTCTTAATTGATCTAACAGAACAGTTTGTTCAAAGTAATAATTGCAACGATTACATATGCTTATGTACAGTGAAATGAATAGCAGCGATTGTACAAGGGACAGGAGAAAAAGTTAGGGTTATTTTGTTGTTACAAGGTACTCATGCTCCTTGTGGAGTGGCATAGTGGTATTTGAAAATGAACCTGGATAAGTTGTAAATGTGTAGTGCAAACTCTAGGGAAACCAATAACAAATGTGACAAAAGTATGATTGATATACTAAGAAAGGAGAGAAAATGGAATCATACAAAATGCTCCATTAAAACCACATGTGGGTAAAACAGGATAATTTAGTTAGGCTCCCTTGGCTCAGGTCTGGTTGGGGGTCGAGCAGCACATTTCTTGTAAACAAGCTGTGTTTGGGTGAAGTTAGTGCGCATGTGCACCAATGTATCTTTTTAGATCTGTTGCTATTTTGTGTTCTTCAGTTTGTGAAGCAGAACTGGCCGGCAGAGCTCGTGTCTAAAATAGAGCGTGTTTGCTCTGCTGGTAGCTGCTCAGTTTTTCTTTGGACTTTGCCAGTAGCAGTTGAGTTTTGGAGTTTCTCTTTGTACTGCCTAGGTATTAGATGTGTGTGTGCTGAATAAAGACTATTCTTTCTTCACCTACGGCTCCAAGGACCTTTTTGCTGTTACCTAGCTCATAGACCTGCATGTGAAGGGTTTGTGAATGGGTTCGAGGGGTCTGTGAGCTCCAGACCTTAGCCCTAGCTCTACCCCACAAAATATAGAAAAAGTGTGGAAGGCAAAAATAGGAACAAAGAACAAGGGCAACAAAGAGAAACAGCAACAAATATGAGAGATATTCAGCCACCCATACAAAACATCACCTTTAATGTGTGTGCTACTGTTGAAATAACAAACAAAATATACCAATGGAACACAACACAGAGCCCAGAAGTAGATCCACACAAATGTGGTCAACTGATCTTTAGGAAAGAAGCAAAAACAATACAATGGAGAAAAGAAAGATTTTTCAACAAATGATGCTGGAACACCTGGAAATCCACATGCAAAGAAATGAATCTAGGCAGAGACCTTTACACTATTCAAAAAATTAATTCTCCAGAAGGTAACAAGAGAAAATCTAGATGACCTTAGGATTGGTGATCACTTTTTAGATACAACACCAAACGCATGATCCATGAAAGAAAGAACTGGTAAGCTAGATTTCATTAATATTAAAACTTTCTGCTCTGTGGAAGAACAGTACCAAGAGATGAAAAGACAAGTCACAGACTGGGACAAAATGTTTGCAAAAGACATATCTGACAAAAGATTGTTCTGCAAATATATACAAAGAACTCTTAAATCTCAACAATAAGAAAATGAACAACCCAATTTAAAAAATGGGCCAAAGACCTTAACAGACACCTCACCAACGAAGATATACAAGAATGTCCATAAGAATAATTTACAATAGTCAAAACTGTGAGACAATTCAAATGTCCATCAATAATGGAAACACTAAATAGTCTGTGGTATGGTCATACACTATACAGCAATAAAAGTAAGTGAATCACTATTTCTTGCAACATCATGGAAGAACCTCAAAACACAATATTGAGCAAAAGAAATCAGACACAAAAGCATACATAATGAATGGTTTCATTTACAAAAAGTTCAAAAATAGGCAAAACAAAAATAAATTTAAAAGTTCAGTAATAAGAAAAATTAATCTATGGTGCTAGAAGTTGGCATAGCATTCACATTTTATATAAAAATATACTTGAAAAATATGTACAATATCATTTTTATAAGTGAAATATACACACACATATATAAGCACATATTAAAAAACTGCAGGAGATAATAAAGCAATACAGTAACAGTGTTTACTTTTGAATTCTGGTGGAGTATGAGTCATCATATTTTCTTCATTAAAGTAATATTTATTTCCTAAGTAGTTTTTAGCAGACATGCTTACGTAACTTTTTAAGCTAATAAAAGAAAATGCCTTTAAATTCTTCATTAAATAACATTAGTATTCCTGGTTCTAAGGTTAACATTCACTACATTCTTATGTGTTGTTCACTTTCCCACCTGCCATCCTCCCCATTCACCCCCTACACAGTGGCTTCTGCACAGGACACTGCACTACACTTCTTTTTGACACAGTCATTAAAGACCAAGTGGTAAATCAAGTTTCTTTTTCATTTCACCTTGACCTTTACTTTGTTATCTTTCTGGAAACTCTGTTTCCTGGAATTATATATAATATATCACACTTGCATTGAATTGAACCAACATCTTTATTGAATTCTTCCCAGACTCGCTCTCTACTGCTTTTCACTTTGAAAGCTTCAATATTTTTGTTCCTAGGGCTCCTTCCTTGGCTGTCTTTAGGCACTTCTTGGGTGATGCTGTCCACATCCTTGCCTTCAACTACAATCTACTGCTGAAGAGATGACTTCCAAATCTACACATCATACTCCAACACTCCTCTGAGTCTCCAGTCCTGTGTAAGCCAATATCTACAAGGCATTTCCTGATGTTTCAATATAAACCTAATGCAATATATTCATATTTCCCTAAAACAAGCTTAGGTAGAAGTCAGGTCTGGAGGAAACCTATTCACTAGAGAATTTCTTGGGACTGGAGGGAAATAACCAGCTTGCAGACACTGGCTTTACATGACACCGCTGGAGGGATCAAGCACAACTGTCTTGGTCTGATTTCAGAAGTGGCTAAAACCAGAATATCATTTTAGCTAAGCAGAACAAGGTAAAACTGTATTAAATCCAAGCTGGATGGAGTCAATACCCTTGGGAGATCTATACCAATGGAGAGGGCTCTCACAAGTTACATAAAGTTTTTAAGGCCAAAATAAAGCTTTAAAAAAGGTGATATTAAGAAGCAGGTATCCAGACCAGCTGGATGGGTTATGGCTCAAGAATAGACTTTGGCATCCATGATAGGAGGTGGAAATAAAAAAACAGGTCAATAAGCAGAGGAAACAGAACCATGGAAGAAAGATGAGCCCGTCCTGAAAGAGAGGGAAGAAGACATAATAGCCCATTGACTCCGGGATACTCCAGATTATACAATGCAACATTATTTCACAGACCATTATTTTGTCTTCCCCTTTATGAAAACAACAATGCTACCAATTAAACATGACATGCCATCTCTGGCTGCACCTGATTTTAGAAATATTAAAAAACAGCCAAATGTGCATGTTGCAATTCAGGAGCAGCAGAGATACTAAGACTCCTCAAGCATGCTGAGGACAGGAAACCAGACTTACTGTCAGGCCCCCAGGATGGGAAGCAGTGTGCAGAAATACCATACACTCCTGCTACTGGCCAACAAGCAAGATGAAAGACTAATCTGTCTTTAAAATGAAGATCATAAAGAAATTTACCAGCATGCAAAAATGCTTATGACATGATGTTCAACAACAACAATGAAAGCAATATATAAAATTGAATCATACAGGGCCAGCTCCATGGCACACTTGGGAGAGTGCAGCGCTGGGAGCGCAGCGACGCTCCTGCCGCGGGTTCGGATCCTATATAGGAATGGCCGGTGCGCTCACTGGCTGAGCGCGGTGCGGGTGACACCACACCAAGGGTTGCGATCCCCTTACCAGTCACGAAAAAGACAAAAAAAAAAAAAAATATATTGAATCATACATACAAAAAAGCACCTCCATCCCCAGATCAAATAGGAGTACTGCCAATGTTAATAGTAATTGTCTTGAGGTCTGGAATCACAGGTAATTTCTTTCCTTGCTTCTTTTTATTTCTCTTTCCTTCCACCAAATTTCCATAATCAGCACATAACGTTTTTTTTTTTGGTCTTTTGTCTTTTTCTGTGTCCGGCAACGGATTGCAACCCTCAGTGTTGCCCCCGTACCAGACCGGGGACCGGCAATGGGATCGCAACCCTCGGTGTTGCTCCCGCGCCCCGCTCAGCCAGTGAGCGGGAACCGGTCTGTATGTGGGATCCGAACCCTCGGGCGGGAGCGCCGCCGCGCTTCCCAAGCGGCGCGCTATCCAGTGCGCCACCGGGCCGGCCCAGCACAGCACATAACGTTTTTATAATCAGAGATGAGAAGGTCAAATATGAAATGTTTGTTTTTTAAATTGCAAGCCACATGCATACATTGGTTTATTTAAATATGAGACACAAAACTACCTCATTAATGTACAATACTCTCTCCCTAACAATAAGACAACATTACTCAAATAATGATGTCAGGTCAGTTCATTATTGACATGCAAGAATGTGTAATGCAGGAAATTACTTTTGTCTTTTTCTTTTTTAAATATAAGATTTCAAGAATGTCAATATTATTGCTTAAACAAGGAAAAGCATTAAATACTTCAGTTTTTTCCTGGCTCTTGACCTTGGCATAATAACATGCCAGCAGAAACACATCTGGTCACATTGCTGATAGAAGTCTACTGCTAAAGGTAGGCAGTGGCTCTTATACAAGATGGATTTCTTTTTTTTTTGAAAAAGGGCGGTTTGACAAGTAGCTGTTGCTGACGGAAATTGAAGCTAACACATTTTCCGTTATCTTGACAGAATTGTTTTTTTTAGACCCACATACTCAGTACCAATATATTTCTCGCCTCATATTGAAAAGGAACATTTTGACAAAGGATAAAGATCTGGAAATGTAAACATTATACTAGCCAAAAGTAAAAAACAAAACACTCTACCTTCTACTCTGAGTAGCACTATCTCATAAATAGGCTGAAAATCTTGGGACAAATAAAATTTTTGTTTATAAAGCTCAAAATATTGTCTCCTTTCAAATGCTTTTCCTTGCTCAGGCATACTAAAAGCCTGAACAAGCAATAACAGTAACAATAAGCAATAAGAGTATGGAATTCTAATTAAAATATCTGAAATACACTTTTATCGAAAAACTCAAATGATATCAGATTACAGTAATAATGTTTGACCCTACCTAATAAATATAGCTACAATATACACGTTTTATTTTGAGTGTTAAACAGCAATAAAACAGACTTTTCTTGATAGCATCTATTATACCTTACAATATCAGATATTCAGAAGGAAATAAAAGCTGAAGTAATTTAAAGAAAACTTTAAGGGCAGCTTACTGCCACAGTTCTTCTTTCTTAAATGGCAACATAAACAATATAAGAATGAGAAACGTAAACTGCAATTGCTATCAAATGCTTAAAAAGCAATCGCCCTAATGTGTAGGCAAATAGTGTAAACAGCCTTTTTCAACGAGAATTAAATAGAGACAATAGTGAGGTTATATTTAAGAGGCTCATGAGTTAGAAAATATTACAGAACTTTTAAGTTACTGCATTACTATCAATGAGTCAACCCAGATTAACAACAATTGAATTGGACATTTACAGACTAGTAACTTCAAGATAAGAATTCATTTTGTGGAAAATTTTAGCCAAACAAATAAATTAAGCTATGAAGCCATTCTGCTAAAGCTTCCTGTCATCTTCCACACTCTGACTCAGAACCAGTCTAATAACAGTCTCAGATGTGTCTGATATCGCCATCTCCTGCTATTTACTCCCATCTAAATCTACTCTGATATTTATACTATGAAAGTATTTCAAAGTTCATGGAAAGGTTTGCATTATCTTGTAATTCTATTTTTTGATGAACTTTTTGAAGTTTTCTCATACGCACCTCCTGTCTCAGCAACAAGTGAAGATGACATGGCTGCAGGTAAAGTCCAAAGGCAAAGCAGTTTTAGAAACCAAAAAAGCACTTAGCCTGCAAGCTTTAAAATAACCAAGACAGCTCAAAAGCCAATGTAATGACTTCTGCACTTCTTAAAAGATATGTTATAACAAAAAAAAAAGCATCGATCTACCTTCTCAAGAATAAAATAGCCAAGAAACAAAAAACACAAAAAGGTTTAATCAGCTGAACAATCAGGAAAATACACTACAAAGCTCTGTTGAGTTTCCACTCACTCATTCTTTTAAGAAACATTTATCAAATATCATAAAATATGCTAGACATTGTGCGAATTCAGGTATGAGTAAGGAATCCAGTCTGGGAGAAAGCGGTTACGATAAAACAGAAGAAACAACGTGTTTTATAGATTTATGGAGAAAGGTGCAGCTAAATGAAAACTGCAAAAGCCTTTGCAGCAGAGGCAGTAACGAAGCTGAGCCTGGGATGGTGCATAGAAATCCTACAAGTCAAAGAATGGAAAGAAAGGACATTCCAAGATCTGAGGAGAGGATAATAACTAAAGACTCAGGAAAGAGAAAGTGCTGGGCACAGGTGCAGAGACAGGGAAATAAGGCATGCCTGGGAGCACAGGGGGCCACGTCTGGGAATGTGCACGGGGGCCAGATGGTGATGGACTAGGAATGTCAGAGTAAGTGCTGGGCAAAGGATAGAAAAGGAGGTTTTCTGTGACAGTGACTCCTGTACCTGGCTGCACACCAAATGTCACCTGTAATGTTTAACAAGATAGAGTCTCAGATAACACCAGGAACAGGAAACTATAATTTGTTAAGCTCCTATGGAGAATCTCATTATCAGTCAGATATGGGTGGAAGATGAACCACCACTTAGAAAAGTGACAGAAAGGAAGGAAAGAGAAGGGTTTGGAGGGCAAGAGAAGACAGGGCAGAGGCAGAGAGAACAGAAAAGGGGAGACCGCTAAAAGAGAAGTACAGAGGTAGAACCAACAAAAAGTACCAACCATGAGATATGGGGCTAATGAAAAAAAATCCAAAGACTACGTTAGGTCAAAAAGAAGAGGAAGGTAAGCACGCCATTAGAAAACACACAAGAAGGGCCATGTGTTTACTGGAAAAGACACTAAATTTGGACAGTCTGAGGCTGAGTTAATGTGTGGTATAGGAAATTTGGTTCTAGAAATTCAGGAAAATTAACTTCATGTTTAGATATACACTATTTGCTGACACCTCTTCTAGGTTTGATGTATACTGCTACCTAACCATGTTTTATTAACTTTGGGGGTATATGTATCTCTCTCTTCAAGTACATGAAAGGCAAACAACATATATCAGGCACAGTGCTACAAACTTAAGAGAACTCAGTAAACATTTATTGAATAGTAAATGTTCAACATTCCTCAAAAGAGGAAGTCTTTAAAAAGTTGAAGACTTTAGTCTTTTTTTTATTTTAAAGAGAAAAGGGAAAATATCTCTCTATTCTTTTTTCCTTCTTCATTCATTCACTCATTCATTTTTAAGATGTCATAATTCTTACCTTTGTTGCCAAGGCTTTTAAACTGTCAAGGAATCTTTGCCAGAAATCCTTAAAGAGTGGGCGGTCAATTTTCTTCAGGCTATCTCTGGTGCTAGCATCCACACTAACATATAGCTGAGTAACTGGCTTGAGGTTTCTTGGTAATTAAAAAAAAAAAAGGAAAGAAAAGAAAAAAAAGAAGAACATTACACCTGATAAAAGGCTTTCCATGATGTAAAACTTACAATCTGTCATAGATGTGGTTATTAAACATTTCACTAGATCTACAGGCTTCTACTTCTCCCTGAAGATTGAAGCAATGATTTTAATAATGTGACAAAATGGGATGTCCTCTGGTTATTTTTTAAATGACTGAACACCATCCCTAGTAAATTGAAAACATTCAAAGATTTTAAATTGGCCACTCTTCAAACACTAGGTTTTAATAGAAAATAAATGAAACAACATCTAACATTAGGTCTGGCAGCATCAGCCCAGCACAGAGGGCTCTCAGACCTAACTTTCCCCATAAATGATGCCACACAAGATTGACACAGGTGAAACTTCACAGCCCTGTGGGTTCTGTGCTGATAGGCCACCTCCCATCATCAATTCACTGATGGAAGTCTTCCAAGGAAAAACCCTGAAAGCTCAAGCCTTACCTGAAGGGCACAAAGTCATACCTACACCTCCAAAAGTAAGAGTGGGTTTAAAGTCAAGACTTTTTGGACAGACAGTGACCTATTGAGGAGCTTTAAGCAATGCAGAACTACCTAGCACTTACAAAGGAGGGCATCCAGAAGAAAAACGTATGCTGCAGATTCTTATTTTTCTTTGCCTTCTCAGTTTCCATGAACACCACTCATTCTCCACGTTTCTCAAATTCATTGACTCAGTTCATAATTTCACTCCTACCTACTAGATTTCTAGCAAGTGAAACCTAGATTGTACTTTTTCCAAAGATTTTTTCCCCATCTCCTTTCAAACAAGTCTCATAAGTCATTCTCT
The DNA here is from genome assembly GCF_000696425.1 of Galeopterus variegatus. Lineage (NCBI taxonomy): Eukaryota > Metazoa > Chordata > Mammalia > Dermoptera > Cynocephalidae > Galeopterus > Galeopterus variegatus. Next base: position 128,964 of record NW_007728899.1, read on the forward strand.
TCAGTGATTTTAGAATCCTCTGACAAATACTCCCACTATCAATTCTCTAACTACACTGCAGTTTATTCCATGCTTACCCCTACAATGTTACAAATGTATTTTTGTTTCAAAGTCTGTACACTTTTAAAAATAGAGATACAACTCATGCGCCATAAAATTCACAATTTTAAAGCAGTTTATGTGCTTTTTATATCTATCAGCATCAGGCATATTTTTCCTATTTTCCAGCCACACAAGCAGATACTTAAGTAGTTACTTTTTAGTGAATGCTGTTGACTTCAGTGGACAGAACTTTTAAGGGAATGTAGGCCAAACAAATGCTTGCAATGACCTGGCTTAGTGTCTAGACCCAAAGTTATTAGAAGTAGAGAAGCCCTAACCAAAGGTAGCTAAGAGAAGATTCAAATACTGGCAGACTCTCATTGCTCTAACCCCTCTGCAATATTGATATACAAAAGGGAATCCTTAAAAGTTCAGTAATGTGTCACTACCGAACAAAACACAGTGATTTTCCTGGGAGCCTCTTTAATAACAAACTATGCTACCTTAACTGGAATTTTTTTTTTTTAACAACAAAAAGATTGTCTTAATGGTTACTGATGGCTATCATCTGATACTTACAGGGCTTTGTCATAAAGCTTCCTGATGCAAAATGGGAGCTGGCCTGACCTTTTCACTATGCCTCCAAAACTCCTGAAGATTATGAGCAGTAAATTCCAAAGGCCATACCTATTTTACAAACCTCTATCATTTATAAAAAAGGAAGCCCTGGACACTGACAACACCAATAAAGAATTGGAGTCATTACTAAATGTGAGATGCTATAATTAAGGAAGTTTATAGATCTTTTGCCAGGGAACGATGGAAGAATAGAGAAGAGGAAATGTCCCTAGAAATGAGAGAGCTCATTTCTAAGGTGCCGAAAGCAGCAAACGGACCTTGGAGAAATTTTCTAAGCCTCAGGGGTCTTATTCCTGCCTAGTGCTGGCCTCTGTTCACCCAGGACAAGCAGGGAGGATCCCAGATGGTCATTTGTCTGTCTCCATTCTATACAGAGATAGCAACATTTTAGCTTCCAAAAAGCAAGAAAATGTTATATTATTAAATCCGAAACTCTACGATAATCTGGGGCTGTGAGATCAGGCCAAATAATTGAAGAGGAAGGAGGAGGATGCAGGAGAAAATTGTTCACTCTCCGCCAAGTACTCGTCAGGTGCTGAGTGCTCTACCCTTCTCGTTCAGCCCACTGAACCCTCACAATAAAACAACGAGGTGGTTGCTATTTATGCCCATTTCAGAGGTGATAAGGCTGCAGTTCAAAGAGGTTAAGTGTCCTGTGAAGGATCAACAGAAAACAAGTGTCAACAATGAGATTCGAGCCCCAAAGCAACCCCAGAGCCTATTCTAAGCCCGCACCAAAATGTGAAGTTCGCAGCTTGGCTGAGTATTCAAATCACTGCAGTTTAAGGCAACAAACCATATTCCTAAAATGAAAAACCCCAGAAAATACAGATGATTTATGAAAGGCAGATTATAACTGCAAAGTCCTAAGAAAAGCCAAAACTATGAGTCTTTGGAAAGAAATTCTAAACTTAATTCCTTTTCACAGGCTTCCGTACCTCGTTCAACATTTATTCAGGGCTTCCTATGAACCGGACACTGGCACAGAGACTCGGCCCTCCATACTTCCATCAGGAGGGAACGAGAAATGGATGAGCATCCCACCAAGTGCTCAGCACCATGACTAAAGTGGGTGAAGTACAAAGGGAATAAACAGAGGAACGAGTTGATTCTGCCTGGGGATTAAGAAAAGGGGATTAGGGGCAAAGTCAAAGCTGGCCTTTGAAGGACACAAAGTTCCTCGAAAAGATCATGAGAAGATCATTCCTAGGGATGACCAAAGGAGAAAAGCAAGCAAAGGCCCAGAGCTGTGAGATGCATCAGGATAGATGAGTCACAAGCTGTCTCAGTGGCTCTAACATGGCAAAGAGGACTGGGAGAAGTCTGAGGCCAGCTCTCATGACCTGCCACGAAGGTTAGGCTCGGCTTGCCGAAGACTTAAGTAGTCAAAGACACCATCAGGCCAGTGCTGAAGAAAGTAAGCTGCCTTCAGAGTGACTGACGGGTGGATTACAAAGGTAACAAACTACACTGTTCTGCACCTGGCTCTTTTCTTACCCCCACCTATTACCAGTCCAACAACCCCTTACCCACAATCCCAAAATCCAAAAAGTTCTAAAACCCAAAAGGTTGTTTTTCTAAGTTTGGAGCCAAACTCACTTGGAAGCAAACTCTGATTTATCATGAGGCTCTTTACATTCTTAATTTTTCTGTTTATGTGAAAAAGAATACTCTGTTGCAGAACTAATTATGTGGGCCTATAGGGTGCTGGAGATGTTACACTCCCAGAGATGTTACAAAATATAGCATAAGCACTGTATTGCCTTTCTAAAATCCTAAAAAAAATTAAAAAATAAAATAAAATAAAATTTAAAAAAGGGCCAGCCTGGTGGCGCGCTGGCGCTCCCGCCGAGGGTTTGGATCCGATGTGGAGACTGGTTCCCGCTCACTGGCTGAGCGCGGTGCAGGGACAACACCGAGGGTTGCGATCCCGTTGCTGGTCCCCGGTACGGGCGCGACACCGAGGGTTGCGATCCCGTTACCGGTCAGTAAAAAAGACAAAAAAGGAAATAAATAAATAAATAAAATCCTGAAACACTTCTACGCACAAGGGATAAAAGAGTGTAGACAGTTCCTTGCAGGTATCATTCCACACCAATGCACAGTGTTTTGTCACTTTTTTTCTTTGATTTTTTTTTACAACTGCTTTGTATGACAGTATAAATGTACACTGTGATTTCTCTTTGATACACTGGTTATTTAACAGTGTGTTGTTTAATTTCCACATATTTGTGAATTTCCCAAATTTGAGCATATGAAATTTTTGGCCATTATTTCTTAAAATATTCTCTGTCCCTTTTTCTCCTTTCCTCTGGAACTCCCCTTATGAATGTGTTGGCATGTTTAACAGTGCCCCCCAGGTCTCTGAGGCTTTTTTCTGATAGCCTTTTTGGTGAGGCATCATTCTTATATTTCTCTTTGGTTCTTTGGAAATACTTTCCTTTAGTTCTTTGAATGCATTTTCAAAAGCTAATTTAAAGTCTTTGTCTAGTAAGTCCAACATCTAAGCCTCCTCAGGAACAGTTTCCATTAGCTGTTTTCTTCCCTATGTATGGGCTATAGTCTCTTGTTTCTTTGTTTATTTTGCGATTTTTTCCCCCTTGATGAAAACCTGACATTTTAAATAATATTATGGGCAACTCTGGAAATCAGATACCTCTCAACCCAGGATTATTTGGGGGGGGGGATGTTTATTTTTTAACTGTTTGCTGCTATTTTTGTTGTTGCTTAACTAATCTGTTAAATTCTGTATACTTTGTTGGTTTTGGCCATTGAAGTTTCTGTTCAGTTAGCTTACTGGTCAGCTAATGACTGGACAGAGGTATATTTAAATGCCCTCAGCCAATAACTCTTCAGAGGGCAGGCAGGAGTGGGGTGCATGCTTTTGATGCCAGTCAGGCAGTTCACAGTTCTGCCTCAGTTTTCACCACCCGCTTGCTCAGGACATGAGGGGAGAGCACAGGCCTTCTCAAGTCTTCCTGAGCATGCTCACTGCCTTCCTCATGTGTGTGGTGTTCTAGATTCCCAGGAATAGGCTGTAGCTTTTCAAAGTTCCCTATAAACATCTCATTCCCCAGCTTTTCCTTTTAGATTTTTTGGTTAGCTTCTTGTTTGCCCCAACTGTTTTGCCACATCAGGCAGTTGTGAAGTTAAACAATTCCCTATACTTGTTTATGAGAAACACCCCAGAGAGGGGTTTTTTGCAGCAGACAATCAATCCTGAGTCACTTCAAATAAAGATAAGCCCTATGAGCGAAAGCTTCCAGGAAAATACCACACAGGCCACATAATGACCATTTTCTGGGAATGAGATTTTGAAGAGTTCCAACTCTATTTTGCTGCTCCCTCTGGCTGCTGGTTTTTACTATCATTGTGGGCTATTGGTTTTCAAGGCTACTACAAGAACTGGGGAAGTCAGAACAGAATGGGACATGTTAACATCACAAAGCTCACTGTTCTTACTGAGATTCCACCATTTTACTTGAATAAATGCTCCTCAGATTGTTGCATGCCTTTGGTTAATCTCCATAGCTGAGAAAAAGTTGATTCAGATAATTTTTGCCAGTATTCCCACTGTTTTTAGGGAGGAACAGTTAAGGTCTGTACTCTGCTATTCCTGCTAACATCCAACCCACAAGTTTTGCATTTATTTCCATCATCATTAATCAAAATTTTTTTAATGTCCATTGTGATTTCTTCTTTGACCCATAAGCAAATAAGGAGGGAAGGAGTGTGATGGTTAAATTCCAAACACATTGGAATTACTATAGTTATCTTTTTATACTGATTTCTCCTTTAATTCCATTGTATTCAGACATCATGCTCTGTATGATTTCAACACTGTGCTGAAACCTCCTATAATGTCCATCATATGGCCACTTGGAAATTGTTCTATGAGCCAAGTTCTGTGGTCTTGAAAAGAATTTGTATTCAAAGTTTCTGGCTACAATGCTCTATTTCTGCATTATAAGTTAAATTTGTTAATTCAGTTGTTCAGTCTTCGATACTGCTACTGATTTTGATTTGCTTATCAGTCTGAGTGAAGTGTGTTAAGAATCTACCATTTCTCCTAGTAGTCTATCAATTGTGAGACTATGTTATTGTTTACAAGTTTTGAGTTGTTATATGGTTTTATGTCCCTGGTGGGTTTAATATTTTATTACCAAGAAATACTCATCTTGTCTCAAGCAATGGGTCTTGCCTTAGAGTATATTTTGACCAGTATTACTCAGCCTACTCTCCAAAGGTGGAGCTTCTAAGTGTTTTTCATGTATTATCTCATATACTCACAATGCCACTCATAATCATTATTATTATAGTCATTTTACAGATGAGGAAACTAGAAAATTTAAAAGCTAGCTGTCATTTCAGAAAGACAATAGGTGGTCCAGTCAAGATTCAAACCCAGATCTTTTCTAGTCCAGAGCCCAAGCTCTCCCTCCACACCTCACTGTACTACATCTAGACATGCATGTTTCTGAAAGTGTTCCATCAATTTATGGTTACAGGAGAAGACCATGTTTCAAATTTAACAAATTTACTACAAACAAAATAGGCTGGGAGAAAAAAAAACTTGTACTGGAAAAATTAGATGGTATCTGGAGTCAATATTCATTTCATTGTAGCTATTTTCTGTAACCAGTTTTAATTAACACACACAAGAAAACTTTATTTTCATTTAAATTCATCCATCTCCTCAAATATTTACTATATATCTACTATGTGAAGAGCCATCCAGTTTATAGAAGTTCTCTAACAGATGTGGTAAATGCCTTAGCAAAAATTAAACAAAACACAAGCAAAAAAAAATACAAGAAAACTTTATTTTCATTTAAATTCATCCATCTCCTCAAATATTTACTATATATCTACTATGTGAAGAGCCATCCAGTTTATAGAGGTTCTCTAACAGATGTGGTAAATGCCTTAGCAAAAATTAAACAAAACACAAGCAAAAAAAAAAAATGACAGAAATACAGGTAGAAGAAGCAGAAGAAAGAGAATAAAGCTCATACATAGATTCAAGGAGGAAGGTGCTCAAAAGCAAATGTACACTGGGATGAAATTTGGTGGGAGGCAAGGGGAGCATCTGGAAAGTTAAATGTTAATTAGGTTAGTTAACTGTCAAACACAGCTCTGTCTTCTCATGATAAACCTGCTAGCAGCTAGAAAGATTTGAATTTAAAGTATTTACAAAAACAAAAAACAAGCAAAAAACCCCAAAACTACAAGATTTTAAATATAAATTTAAAAATAATATAAATTACATAGATAAGAAAATTTTGATGAAATAAAGTAAAGGTTGACAAAAGATGAAGCTAAGAGTGAGCCAGTGTACAAACAAGTATAAATTCGACTCTAAACTCTCCAGAAAACACTGCTACAGGATTCAAACGTCCACAAAATAAGAACTAACCAGTCCTCTGAGGTTCCTTGGGGGGAAGACGGCGTTCAGTGTTGCCGAACATCCTCCTCGACAACGTCCTTGCCTCGCAACACGGTGATGTTCAGAGACCTTCTGCGGCACTCATAAAGAGGAAAACACTGCTACAGGATTCAAACGTCCACAAAATAAGAACAAACCAGTCCTCTGAGGTTCCTTGGGGGGAAGACGGCGTTCAGTGTTGCGGAACATCCTCCTCGACAACGTCCTTGCCTCGCAACACGGTGATGTTCAGAGACCTTCTGCGGCCTCACAGCACAGAGCTATGCAAAGCATCGCTCTATGAGCGCTCCACCAAACCCAAACCACGACCTCACCTGTGACGCAGCCCTCTGAAGGCAGGGCTGCATGCAAGCCTAGAGGGCACGGTTTCCGCAACAAAGGCTCTAAACTCACATCTCCGGGGGGTCCGGGACATGAAGTCAATCAAGTAAGTCACTTCTAAGGGGAAAAAAGGTCTTTGTACATCAAAATGCAGATCACATATGAAACACAATATTCTTTTCTTACTCAGAGTAATATGCTTTTTTCCATTTTTTCTTGGACTATGTGGCAGCACTCTCAGTCTCCCTTTCATTATTTCACTTTTGTTAGAAATGGTGGCAGAAATGCCTCTGCTATGAAAAAATCAGCGGTGCAGCTCCTATGACAAGTGGCAGACATCGGCCTCAGAGCTGAGGAGATGGCAGAAGGGGAGGAGCGTGGCACAGTGAAAATTGGAGGTTTCACAAAAAAAGACAACTGTTACTTGGCTCTTGACAATTTTTGCCCCAGGTCATTCTTTTCAAAAGCCAGAAATCCAAGTTTTGTACAAAATCTCCTGATTTTAAATACTGGCTCAAAAAAAATTTTTTTAACATGATGGAGAAAAAACAAAACCTACTTCTTATCAACTACCGGTTTGAGACCTCTGGGCTTAAGGACTAGATGGATTACATACCCCCTGGGTCATCCACGTGACTATTTTTCTTTTCTTTCAAATGAGTTTCTAAAAACTACTGAGCTCCAGTAAGTTCAAGGTTGCACTTCTTGGCGAGTACTGTCTGTTGTGCTGTGTAGACTGAAAATGTGGCCATACGTTCCTCCTCCCCTGTGCCTGTGCCTGTGCCCATGCCCCCTCACCCTGCAGCTCTGAGTGACCTCTCACTGACAATGGCTCAGCTGTATGGCTTGCTTTGGGCCTACGAGAAGTGAGCATCTTACAGGGAGAAACTTGAAAGATGCCTGTGCACTGGGGCATGCCCCCCACACCTGCTGCTCTTTGAATCTCTGCCACATGGGATGAAGCCCAGGCTAGCCCATTGGAGGGTAAGAGGCCACGTGAATAAAGGCTGCAGCTGTCCCAGCCAAGGCCATCATAAATCAGCCACACCCACCAGCTTCCTGGACACAAGCAACGCCAAGACCAGCAAAGCTGGCCATTATCAAAGACCTGCCCACCTATCCGCACAATTATGAGCCGGACAAACGTCTGTTAGTTTGAGCCACGTAGTTTGAAGTGGTGGTTACAGCAAATGATAACTGCTACATGCTAAAATATATCAGTTACATTCCTACCAAAAATATCATCATAAAAATACTGTTTTGGTAGATATAAGAAGGCTTTCCTGGAGAGAAATGGCATTTTTCTTCTCCAATCACCACCCGACCTATAACCAACACTAGTGCCTTACATTCTTGTCACTTTTATCAACCTCTGTTTTGACAAAGGCATAAAGCTACTCAGAGTGCAGCTGCTTTCCCATCTGCCTAAAGTATTTACTTCCAAAACTGCTATCCCCGACCAATGGGATTTGCTTAATGCTGGCCCTCTCCAAGAATCCTGTGGGACCACTTCACTGTGAAAGCCCCCTTGGGGAGAGATCTGTCAGCAAAGAGCCATACCCTTTGGAGCTAGAGAGAGAACTGAAACCCCCTCTTAGGGAAAAGTTAAGTGCCTTGAAAAGGCCACTAGCCTAAATGTAATGTTGCAAGTGCGCCAAGGAAAGACCAACTGATGAAGCCAAGATTCTCCTCAAATGACACCAGAGTACAGGTAGTAATGCAGTTACTTAAAAAAAAATTTTTTTAATTAAAAAAATGAATAAATAAAAACTTAGTAAACCACCCAGAGAGCATTATTACTTCCTAGTGTATGCTCAAAGATAAAATGGTTGTAAGAGGTTCACCTAGTAGCTGCAATGAATGTCAGCTCTGACTTGCTGTGTAGAATTAGCACTATGAACAGAGGAAACTTCCAAAATTCATGACCTCTGTTATGTTAGTTAATCTGTAGCCTGTTTTTGTGAAAGAAATTAAGACACCATAGACAACTGGCATTTAGATTTTCTCCTAATTCACAGAAATAGAACAATATTATTTACACTTATAAAACTATTTTTCTTTCTGTTTTCAATTATCTATACTTAGAAAACTATTTTTCTTTCCATTTTCTCTTATGCCATGGGGTTGGGGGTGCAAGAGCCCTTCGTTCAACTCAGAGAGGCCTCAACTCATAAAAGTACTAGTTTAAGAGTATGAGCAATCTCTGGTCCATTTTATTTCACTACTCCAGAGTGTTTGAAACTTGCAGTTTTATGACGCATCATAGTACCTGGGATGGCAACTCTCACTGCTCTTAAGTTTTTTCTGAACTATTCACGTCTTTCTTTGGGGACATGTAGGTGTAGGAGGGTTGCCTTATACTTAGGATCCCTAAAATTTGGACACATACACTACTCCCAAGCCAGTGGAACTGCTCTGCCTCAGAGAAAGGAACACCTAATGTTATGCTCTTCCACCCAACACTCTCAGGCTCTCGCTATCAGAAATTCTTCCCAGATCCTAGCAATAACCTGCAGATCTCAGCTTCGGTTTTGTTCTTCTCTATGTCTAGACAGGCATTTCAATGGATAACAAAGACGTGCAACTCTTTGAGGTCCAAACCTAGAATGTCTACTTTCTATATATTCTCTCCCGTGCCTAAGAAAGGATATAACTAAAAAAGGGACACGGCATAACTTCTACACCGATTCCCTGAACCACAGCAACTTTAATGTTAGAAGCTTCAAGAATACTCTAAAAATGCAAAAAAGGAACTATCCTTTCCTAAGCACTCCTTCTTTCTGAGTACTCCTCACACAGTGAACCCTTTCGTTTTCTAAACTCTTGTGATCAAGATCTGAGAAATTTGCTCATCCTCCTGTGCCCCAGCCCTGCCACCTCACTTCTTCCTCTCTGCCTCCCTCCCAATTTACCAGCACCCGCACTAAATGCCTGGTTTAGTCAATCAAGAAGTATTTCTTTGGAACCATGTGCCACCATATCCTATTTGCTCCTTGAAGACGACAATCAAGACTAAGACTAGTACAGACTAATACGGTATATGCACTGTGATCCCCCTGCTCACCAGCAGAGGGGGAGAGAGACCAACAGCATCTGAGAAGGTTTACCGTGTGTCAGTAAGTGCAGGATGCTTTCAAGCTAACATCTTACTTAATACTCTGTAATCCCGCACTAAATGCCTGGTTTAGTCAATCAAGAAGTATTTCTTTGGAACCATGTGCCACCATATCCTATTTGCTCCTTGAAGACAACAATCAAGACTAAGACTAGTAGTACAGACTAATACGGTATATGCACTGTGATCCCCCTGCTCACCAGCAGAGGGGGAGAGAGACCAACAGCACCTGAGAAGGCTTACCGTGTGTCAGTAAGTGCAGGATGCTTTCAAGCTAACATCTTACTTAATACTCTGTAATTTTCCTCAATCCACAATGGCACTCACAAGGAATTCCATGCTTGATCAAACAATGAATCAGCCTCTGTGGTTATCATTTTGCAGAGAATTACTTACATCGTACTTATAGAAGATTCGATTCTTTTTAGGCATATAGGCCTTAAAATTGAGATAGACTCCCTTTCTGTGTGTGTATACATATATATATATACACGCACACACACCACCCAACACCACTCTATCCCAACGTCTCTCCCATGAGACAAGTGAAAACTCAAGGATTTTAATCCCAAAAAAAGTTGAAAAAAAGGAATGGTGGTAACTTTATGCAAAGTATACACATTAACTCTTTTTTAAAACTTTTTTTTTTTAATTTTACCTTTTCAAACAACTTCACAAAGTAATATTTTAGCTATCTTTGCAACAGCATTGATTTTCATATTATTGCCTGGTAGCCAATAATTTTAATCAACTCTCTGATTTCCTACAATGCTAAATTTTAAACTATCTTTATATGTGTGTGTGTGTGATCATTCTTTCTACAAACAATAGTGTCTTTTGTATTTTTTACAATTATTTCCTCCTTTTTTCACGTCATACCTTTTGACCACTATTTAGAAAACAAATTTAAACTGAAAAAGATCATTGTTTTTTACTCCTATTTGGGAATTTCCCCAACATTTCACCGCCCATTTACTGAGTACCTACAGTGTGCCAGGCACTATGCTAGCAGCACAAGGAGAAACAAGCAGGGGTCTCTGGCCTCAAGGAACTCACAGTCCAATGGGGAAAGCACAGGCGAATGACAGCTAAGCACAACTGAATGTTCTGGGTGCTGCCACACGTGCATATTCCAAGTATGATGCAAAAACAGATACTTCCAGGCCCAGGAGATGCCTCTGTGGGTGCCACCTGGGAGCCCTCTAAGTCACCCAAGCCATCCTCACCATCTCACCACCTGAACCTGCTCCTGCCTTACCTAATCCTCTACTGTCGCGGGGCCCACAATCCTAGCAGTCAACAAGAGCGGAGCCCTCAGTGTCACCACTTAGTCCTCTGAGAGCCACACGGTCAGTTTGCCAATCCTATCTATTACACCTCGAAAGTACCTTTTTAAGACTCCTCATTCTTACAGTCTTACTTCCATCCTTATAACTCTTACTTAAACAAACATAACAATCCCCTCTCCGGGGTCCTACTTCTGCTCTCCCACTGTGTACCACACTAGCAGGTGACTCTGCAGGCAGCAAGATCTTTCTAGAAAGCAGCAGGTGAATCCTCAGCAATCTACTCCAACCTTTCCAACTTGACGTCCAGCTGCCACTCCCCTTCCTGCGGTCCAGATGAGCTATATTTACATAAGAGTTGTTACAAGTACCCTAATTCCATGTCTTTCTCAAGAGGTTCCTTATGAAAAAATACAGTTTCCTACCTCCCCAAGGACCAATCCCAGCTGTATTTTAAGATACAAATTAAATGACGGCTTCTCTGAAAACTTTCACCCTGCTTCTCACTTGTGGAAAAAATTGCATTCTCTTTTGAATTCCCCTAGCAATTTATTGGTGCCTTTGTTTTTGTTACTAATGTTATCTCCCCTAATAAAATGAATTTTGAAGAGCAGGACCACCTTTGCCTCCTAAAGCCCAACATTTGAATGTAGAAAGTAATCAGTAAATCCTCTTTGAATGTGTTAATGCCTATTAGTTGTTCTTTGTAGTCAAACATAGACTTGAGCACCGTATCTCAATAGGCTAGACTACTCACCTGATTTCTACAGGGAACTGTGCATTTGTGACCAGGAAACTGGAGATCTTACACTGATGGAGCAGCTTTAAAAACCTGTTGATCTCTGGGTACATGATGGGCTCTCCCACAAGGGACAGCGCGCAGTGCTTCACCCTCATCCCTTCTTCAAGGCGGTCTGCTTTGACGCCTGGTGCTCCTAGAGAACACAGTGAGAAGGAACAAGCTAAATAAAACACAGATAGAGGACGTCACTTACATTTCTCCTAATGACTCTTTGATTTTAGAGGGCAAATTCATTTTTGATACCAGCCAAAAAATACAAAGCAAGGGCCAGAGGGTGAAAAAAACTAGAATTATTAAATCATAAAAGTCAGTCAAAGGACTGGCCAGATAGTTCAGTTGGTTAGAGCACAGCCCCATACCACCAAAGTCATGGGTTCAGAACCCCTTACAGGCCAGTCATCACAAAAATAAAAATAAAAATCAGGAATCTCATCCTTTGTTTTAGTACTAATTAAACCACATTAATACAAGCAGGAAAAACTAACTTTGTTATCTAATTATTTGGAAAGCAGAATATCTCACTTTCCATAGTTTTCTTACCTCTGCATTCTTTCATGTTGATCTAAGAAGATGAACTCAGTATATCTACATAAGAAGAAGGCTCTTCTAGACCAATTGTATCCCCATGCATTCCTCAAGTATCCTGACTGGGAAATTATCTAAGAAGATGAACTCAGTATATCTACATAAGGAGAAGGCTCTTCTAGACCAATTGTATCCCCATGCATTCCTCAAGTATCCTGACTGGGAAATTAAACTGTAGTTGGCCCAAAGGTATATAGGAGAGAAGAGACCGGTAGTTCTTGCCTTTGGCTTCAAATTGAAATCACCTTGGGAGCTTCAAAAACTACCGCCACCCAGACTCCCTCCAAACACTCTGTTGGTGCAAGCAATGGTGCAAGTCGGGGTAATGAAAGTTTAAAAGTCCCTCGGGTGATGGGAATGTGCAGCCAAGGTTGAAAATCACTACATAAATCAGATGACCCCAAACCTCTGCACACTGATATCACCTGGGAATCTTCAAAGTTCCAAAATCGAGGCCGCAGCTCAGATCAATTAAATCACAATCCCTGGGGCAGGAGTACAGGCATCAGTAGTTGTAAAGATCCCAGGACACTCGGATGTGCAGACCAGCTCAGAAACTACTAGCACACACCACTGGCTCTCAACCCTGGATGGACACTGGAATCACCCAAAGAACTTTTAAAAATCCCAGTGTCCAGGCAGTATCCCAAACCAATTAAATAACAATCTCTGGGGATGGGACTCAGGCATTGGTATTTTTTACAAACTCCCCATGTGATAACAGCATGCAGCACACTGGGACGAGCACTGCTCTTGACTCATATGTAAAAGGCATCTGAGACAGAATGTCCTAAAAGTCCCTCAAGCATACATGGAATGGGGAAAACTTGGAAAGAGTGAAACAGGGAAGTAAAAATACATCTCTTACTTCAGATACTTCTAAGTAAGT
>NW_007728899.1:143394-144552 GCF_000696425.1 Galeopterus variegatus
TCTCTCTCTCTCTCTCTCTCTCTCTCTCACACACACACACACACACACAGTGCACAGAGCTGTGATAAGAATGAAATGAAACAAGCTATATGATATACTTAGGGTGGTGCCAGGCCCAGCACATGAGCATTCAAAAAATGTCAGCTGTAAATACTTTTATTCCATGAATTGAAAAAGAAATTCAATTATTTTAAATACTTTAAGTGAAATGGTAATTAAATGTATGTTTATTGATCATCTACTATGCGTAAGCACTGTTTTAGGAGATTTTTCTATCAGTAAATAAAAGAGAAAGGTTTGTGCCTTTGTAGAGTTTACATTCTAGCAGGTGAGGTACAGAGAATAAACATTAAACATAATAAATCAGTAAATTCTACAGCAGAACAGGCCAGTAGAACTTTCTGCGATGACGGAAATGGTATCTGCACTATCTTGTATAGTAAAGCCTCACTGAAAAGGTGAGGTCTGACTTGAAGGGGATGAGGGGATGGGCCACAAGAATGAAGATGGGAAGAGCTTTCCAGACGAAGGAAAGGCCCTCACGTGAGAGCCTGTCTGGCATGTTTGGAATCTGAATAACATGGGTAACTACTGGAGGGTTTTGAAAGGAAGGGCAGCACCATGTCACTTTTGCTTTAAATGGATCACACTGGGTGTATGTTGAGAACAGAGAAGCAAGGAAAGAAGCTAATCTGCCAAGAGGCTATTATATACTCTATGCAAGAAATGGTGGTGTCTTGGACCAAGGTGGTGACAGTGGAGGTGGCATAAAGGGATCAGTGGCTGATCTGGAAGGGAGTCCAGAGGATTTTCTAAAGGATTGATGTATGGTATGAGAGAATGAGAGGTATCAATGACTTCTACAAGGTTTGTGGCCTGAACAACAGAGCAACCACCAACACAAACCAAGAAAGACTTGGTGGTAATAGGTGTGGGGGACAACGAGGAGGACCAAGGACTGAGTACCAGGATATTCACAGTTCTGGGCACAGAAGAGGAGTCAGCAAAGGACACTACCAAGGAGTAGCCAAGGAGGAAGGAGATAACCTTAAAGGAGACCAACTGCCAACTTTTCTGGAGAACTACAACTAAAAATATAACATACTTGCCCATTGAGACAATCACAAAAACAAACAAACAAAAACCAAGACAAAAAAG
>NW_007728899.1:144758-148542 GCF_000696425.1 Galeopterus variegatus
TGATGTATGGTATGAGAGAATGAGAGGTATCAATGACTTCTACAAGGTTTGTGGCCTGAACAACAGAGCAACCACCAACACAAACCAAGAAAGACTTGGTGGTAATAGGTGTGGGGGACAACGAGGAGGACCAAGGACTGAGTACCAGGATATTCAGAGTTCTGGGCACAGAAGAGGAGTCAGCAAAGGACACTACTAAGGAGTAGCCAAGGAGGAAGGAGATAACCTTAAAGGAGACCAACTGCCAACTTTTCTGGAGAACTACAACTAAAAATGTAACATACTTGCCCATTGAGACAATCACAAAAACAAACAAACAAAAACCAAGACAAAAAAGATCCATGTGGTAAACCTTCGAAAATAATGAATCCAGATATTTTTAAATTACCCTGATTCTCTCGAAAACAAGGCATTGAGAAGGATATGTAAAACCCTGGTTCTCCCCTTCATAAAAGCACATTTCCAGTTACTGCTCATGCCAGAGGCTGTTACACTGCTGCTCCTCCCAAACACTGGGCCTTGGGAACTCAACCTCATGCCTGCATTCACCGTCCTCAAAGAAATGTGTAACAAAAGAAAGCATCCTCTACATTTCTACTGGAAAAATGTCCTGCAGAAGGAAGAGACAGTCCAGGGAACAGAAGACACTGTTTCAGTAGCAAATCTACAATGCCATTTCCCACTATGAGACACATACACACAATCTGTTCTCTTCTTGTTTCTCAAAACTTAACCCTTTCACAACTAAACTCTGCTTTGTTATTCTAATTTTTTAATGTTTTTTGTTACAGCAAATTTTCTGACATGTCTCTCATCCTGAATAGATTCCCGATCCTGGATAATTACAACTATAATCATCAAATTAAGTAAGATGCTGACTCTATCTCACTGAAAGATGCCAAAGCAAGAACTTGGAATTCCAGAATTTTCATGCAATGTGATAGCAATAAACTAAATAACACACAAATAAACATGACATTTTGCTTGGCATATAGTATTCTATTTCTAAAGTTTGGCCAGTCAGAAATGAAATATTCTCTTCTTTCTTCTCATAACATAGTTCCAGGCCTATGATCTTCCCAAGAACTCCTCCTGGCTGAAGGTCATATGTAATATATGTGTTTTTGGGTTTTTTGTGTTTGTTTTTTTTGGTGGCTGGCCACACAGGGGTCAAGCCCTGGGCCTTGGTGTTATCAGCACCACACTCTCACCCACTGGGCTTAACCATCCAGCCCCTTTAATACAAGTTTGATAGACACTTCACTGTGAGGTTTTTCATAAGTAAGTTTCAGAAAACAATTAGCAGGTAGTGCTCTCTTCCCCACCTCCCATTTCTTTATATGCATACTTTAGCATACCTTTTATACCTAGAGACCTTTTATTTCTTGTATTACTTCACTTTTAGCTTAAAGTAAACATCTGGCAACAAATGAGGCCTTTTTAACATCTTTATGTTCAGCACCAAGGACGTTCCTGACAAAGTTTTCACTCACTCGATGTCTGCTTAATGGATGGGAAACCAAGCTCAGGAAACCTTGCCCCCACCTCCAGGAACTGTTTCTCCCTGCCATGATGGTGGCACTTAGAAGGGGCAGACAGCATTTTGGAAAGATGCTGAGTCGCACTGAAATTCTGACCCACTTTTAATCAATGTAAAGTTAATTTTGCATGTGTATAAAGGGAAAGCTAATAAAGGTCATGAAAAGAAGGATGTTTTGGTGATTCAATGAAATAACTGAAAAGACAATGATTGCCCTTAGAACTGAGAATAGGAACGCAAAAGGGAGGCGTTTAAAAAAATCAGAGAATATCTTCAAAAATCTGTTCAAGGCTGGCCATTTAGCTAAACTGGAAGCTAAATCCGCCTCATCCTACACAAAAATAAAACCATGAAATGACTGAAGCAGACCCACAGGAGAGAGCAGGTGTTCTTCCTCAGAAGAGGGAATGCGCACGAGAAAACAAAGGGCTCCAAGCCAGAGTAAGGGAATTATTAACAGGCTAATGGAGTGGACCGCTAGAGGTCGGAGGCCAAAGTGGAGATACCCAGAACAGAAGAAACCAAGGAGGAAATGGCTTCAAGAGCCTTTCAAAATTGCCTGTAATTTCCAACTTCAAAAGAATCCTATTCCTAAGCATTTCTGTTTAAGCCTGCAATTAGTATTCCCACAAATATCATTAAAATGGAAATTAAGTGACCATGCAAACTCCCAAATACCAAATTAATCTTTAATATATTTAAACTATAGCATTAATAAATCTACTGCAATACCACCTAATCAAATTCAAGTATTTTTCCATGAAGGAAAATGTATTCTAAGCTCCAAGCAAGGAAACCAGAAACACACATTTCCTTTTGGTTTTCTACTTTTGTTTTGTTTTTAAGCCACAAGGGGACACAGGGTGATGGTCTGGGGACTCTAGCGGGTGTGAAAGAAGAGAAAGAGGGAACAGATTCCTGCAGGGCATCTGCAAGTGGGCACCTCTGTAATGCATGAGATAAGCCACTTCTCCAGGCTGATTCTATCGAGGAGTTCAGATTTGGGGAAAATGGAATAGACTGCCGAACAGGTCCAAAATGAGATCTAGTGTTACATTTCTGCATCTTTAGTGTTCAAGGGTAAGATCAGATCTGCACCCAGGTGAGCACATTGGGTTCAAAAGAGGTAGAGTAATCTACCCACAGTCAGTAAACATCAGCCTCCCCAGCCTCTTCCTCTGGGATGACCTATCCAGAGAGGTGTGTTACATTTCTGCATCTTTAGTGTTCAAGGGTAAGATCAGATCTGCACCCAGGTGAGCACATTGGGTTCAAAAGAGGTAGAGTAATCTGCCCACAGTCAGTAAACATCAGCCTCCCCAGCCTCTTCCTCTGGGATGACCTATCCAGAGAGGAGGGCGACCTATTCTATGTATGCCTTACCCCCTAAGGATGAATGAAAGACCAGACATAGAAATGTCACTTACTGTAGGAGGAATGAGGGTTCATAAGAAAGATAACTTTATTTTAGTCATAACCATTGGCGAAGACGAGGATAAGGGATTGCATGAAGTTATAAAATCACACTGCCTAGTGATGTCTACAACAAAACCAACCACTGTCAATTAGAACAGCTTAGATTTTCTGCCGAGAGCCAAGAGGGTAGAAAACATAGCCAATATTCTGAAATACTAAAATTCTATAATGTTGCGGACATTATAAGTTTTTTTTTTAAAAAAACGCTGCTGGTTAGCTCAGCTGGTTAGAGCATGGCGCTGATAACATCAAGGTCTGGGGTTCGATTCCTGTACCAACCAGCAAAAAAAACCACATAACATATTTTTCTTTTAAGTGTTGCAGACTACCACCAGTTTTCCAGAAGGGTACTGGGTTCTTACAAATTATGTACTCCACCCTTTAATAATCAGGATTATTTTTTCTTTTCTAACACTTTAGTTTCACAGCAAGATTTACTATGACTATTATAGCAATAAGACAGATTTTCAAAAAGCAAAGTCTTGTTTAGGCTCAGAGTGAAGTAAAAAGCAATTTAAACAAAGTCACCACAGCCCAAAAATTGGAAATTAAGGGAGCTCTGGTTCACCGTGAAAATATAAAACAAACAAGGGCTCCCATGTGCCCACATGCCGGCCTGTCTACACTCACCACACCTTCAAACATATACCCATTTTCTACTAGTAGAAAGAGAAAGTGCTCTGCTAACCTGAAGAGTGTCAATGTGCACAAATATCAAGCAGTCCCACTTTGAAAACCTTTCTAGCAAATTTATTGCTTATTAAAGAA
>NW_007728899.1:149059-220482 GCF_000696425.1 Galeopterus variegatus
TTTCTACTAGTAGAAAGAGAAAGTGCTCTGCTAACCTGAAGAGTGTCAATGTGCACAAATATCAAGCAGTCCCACTTTGAAAACCTTTCTAGCAAATTTATTGCTTATTAAAGAAATACAAAAGTACTTCAAAAAGTTCATAAACAGATTAATATTATCTTTTAATTCTATTTTTCCACAAACTTTCTGAAGTAAACTTGCATTGTTTTGCTGACACGGTAACACTTTGTCATGTCAATGAATTAAGGTATGAAATAATCTTTTGTGGAATTACCCACAAAGGCTATAATAGATATCCTATGAGCACTGCTCTTAAGAGTGAAACTGGTGGCGGGTGCCGTATTCCTCCCCTCGTGCTCTCTCCTCTCTCCTTGGGATCCACCTGTCCATAGACCCGCTCTTTTCTTTCTCCTTGCAGTCCTGCATCCTATCATCCCCTACAGGACAATATACATTTTAAAAGTCTTTTGTTTGTTTAGTATGCCATGGGAACCAGAAGACAAACCATCTGAGCTGCCTACTGATGAAAGTAAGCACAGGTTGCTACCCAGACACCCTTCTGCACAGAGCAAGCCCCTCACACAGGTCTGACAGATGACAGAGAACATGTGCTCGCTGAACTCACCTACCACATTTTATTAATGTCAACAAAGCCTACCTCATGATTTATTCATTACTTATTTCCATTTAAAGTGCATTTGCAAAAATGTTCCTGTCAGAAAAATTAGTATCAAAGCTCAGATCACCATTCTGTATCAAGGACGTCTGCGAATGGAGAGATGAATGTCCACTCCTCAGACTGCTTCCCCCACACAAACTGCCTGGGATGCATCATCCAGGGACATCTCAGGATGTCCAGGAAGCACATGTCCTCAGCCATCATCCCATCACTTGCCCCATGGTTCAGTTGCCATAAAGATAAAAACACTGGCATTTCCTGCTTCTGATATTACTTTATTATCTGTGATGGTTAATTTTATGTGTCAATTTGGCCAGGTCACACTGCCCAGATGTCTGGCCAAACATTATTCTGGATGTTTCTGTGAAGGTGTTTTTGGATGAGATTAACATTTAAGTAGGCAGACTTTGTGTAAAGCAGATTGCCCTCCATAATGTGGATGGGCCTCATCCGATCAGTTGAAAGCCTTAATAGAGCAAAGACTGATCTCCAAGCAAGAAGGAATTCTGTCAGCAGATGGCTTTTGCACTTGGACTGCCACTCTTGCCTACATCTCCAACCTGCCAGTCAACCCCAGCAGACTTTGGATTCACCAACCTCCACAATCATATGAGCCAATTCCTTAAAATGAATGCATCTCTCCCTTTCTCTCTCCCTCCCTCCCTCTCTCTCTCTCTCTCTCTCTCTCCATACACACACACCCTCTATTGGTTCTTTTTCTCTGGCAAACCCTGACTAATATGCTGTCCAAAAAAAAACAAGACTTTGCCTTGAAATTTATTAAAAAGATGTATAGCTTATTTAAAGACCAACAATCAGTAATATTAATTAAACCAACAATGGGTCTAAAAAGGATAGTCAAATTCCAGATGTGGGGCTTACTAGTTCTTTATCAACAGTTTCCTTTAATTTTCCAAAAGACTGGTAAGACACACTGCTTTATCCAAATAAGACAAAGTAATTTGTTCCCTCCCTCCCTCAAAAAAGTGCTTCAGACTAAAAGTCAAGATTAAAAACTTAACGTAATTGGTCTGGCCAGCTGGCTCAGTTGGTTAGAGGGTGGTGCTGGTTAACACCAATGTCGCTCAATCCCTGTACCAGCCAGACAGCAAAAAAATAAATTAATAATAATAATAATCAGCATCTTTGCAAACATACAAAAATTAGTCAGCTCATATACAGACACACAAATACGTACAGGTCAACTTTCCTTAGAAAAATTCATAAAGAATAAAACTATAATTATTGATTAATTGTCTTTTATAAATTGCTATTGATCTTACACCATTAATTGCAATACCTTTCTCCATTTCTCATAATAAATAAAAACAGGGGCCGAGCCTGTGGCGCACTCAGGAGAGTGCGGTGCTGGGAGCGCAGCAGTGCTCCTGCTGCGGGTTTGGATCCTATATAGGGATGACCGGTGCGCTCACAGCGCTCACTGGCTGAGTGCGGTGTGGCCGGTCTCAAAAAGGACAAAAAAAAAAAAGAAAGAAAGAAAGAAAAACAGTAATAAGAAGTACTATAATCTTAAAAATGAGTGACTCAAACAGAACAGATTTCATTGCATTTAAAATCACCTGATCTTCAGAATGCTAATTACTGGGATTTATAAAGACTCCCACTATCCTATGTGTTGTTAACACCATAAGAGTGCTTATATCAAAACAACCTTAGTTGGAATTACTTTTTAATTGTGGCATTTGAAAGAAAAGAAGAATAAGGAGAGAATGAGTCACCAGTAATAGGTGGAGACAGGAGCATACAGATTTAACAGGGAACCTAACAAATTTCACTTCATAAAGCCATCGCTTTGTAAGTGTACCATATATATAGTAGTATTTCTCAAAATGTGGTCACCGGGCCGGCCCAGTGGCGCACTCGGTAGAGTGCGGTGCTTGGGAGCGAGGCGGCGCTCCCGCCGCGGGTTCGGATCCCATATAGAGACCGGTCTGCTCACTGGTTGAGTGCGGTGCGGGCACACCACCGAGGGTTGCGATCCCGTTACCGGTTGCGATCCCGTTACCGGTCACGAAAAAAGACAAAAAGGAAAAAAAAAATAAATAAATGTGGTCCCCAGTTCAACATTAATAACACCCAGAAACTTGTTAGAAATTCACATTCTTGGGCTCTACCTCAGGCTTACTGAGTCAATCTCTGGAGAAGGAGACGAATAATCTGTTTTAACAAGGTCTCCAAATTATTCTGATGCACAGTAAAGTTTGAGAACCAGCAGTCCGCAGCAAAGCCAAGCATCTTTCAGTATGAGACAGAAGTGAATCAGGAAATTCTATAAACTGAATGGCAGAACTTTTACTATGTTGTGTATGGATCATGTGGAAGAAATTTCTTAATATTATCCCTACCTTTTAATAAGGTAGTCATTCAAAATGCCTTCCCAACACTAACTAACATTATTTAAGAATTTTTCAATAACCTAAAATTTCCAGTCCGTTCATAAGCCTGCTTTGTGCCCAAGCATCTTTCAGTATGAGACAGAAGTGAATCAGGAAATTCTATAAACTGAATGGCAGAACTTTTACTATGTTGTGTATCGATCATGTGGAAGAAATTTCTTAATATTATCCCTACCTTTTAATAAGGTAGTCATTCAAAATGCCTTCCCAACACTAACTGACATTATTTAAGAATTTTTCAATAACCTAAAATTTCCAGTCCGTTCATAAGCCTGCTTTGTGCTCACCAAGACAGTACAATAGCAAAGATTTTTAGGAAGGATGATGATACTATCCCAAACAAAACTTACAGGTGGAGTGCATCATATTATAAATAGCAAGGCTTCAGATTAAATTTTTAGTTCTTCCATCATATTGTATATAAAAGCTAAAAAGGCCAAAATATGTACAATCCTTCTATGAAGTTTCCATTCCCTATAGGAAAATTTGCCAGTGGAACAAAATGTCACCCAAGACGCAATTCCTCTGCAATTTGATTCAGGCTATGAATAGGCATTAGCATTCCTTTGTAGAGGGAAGATAAATACCTTTGAACTGCTTAATCATGTTCTGATGGTTTTCGATGGCTTCCTTTAAGATCATTTCAGGCTGGTCCATCTTCCACCGCCACTCAGTGCCCACGGGATTGGTGTGGTGCCTAGGAACAAGACACAAAGCTCTAAAGGACTCCCTGTGGTAAGATCTCAGCGAGTCAACCACAATGAGAAGGTCCATAAAATCATATCAGAGGTGGTTCTTCCTAAAAGCTCAACTGTTTATGGCAGCATTTTCCAACTTATTTTAGGTCATGACACCTAGCAGAGAGGGGTGGATAGAGAAGTCATCCAACATCTCTGCCCAGCCCCCGGCCCCTAATTCAGTCAACTCCAGTTACAGGTTGACACAACACTCTCCTGCTTTTAGTCATGTTAACTGTGTACACACAGACACAAGGCCACCTGTCACCACCTCCTCACTACCACTTAAGTCAACATTTCATGAAGTGAGTCAGGAGAGCCAGAACACTTACGTTTGGAAATCACATTGAGGGGGCCTGGGAAAGAATGCCTCTTGACAGGCCTGGGAAAAGGACAAGAAACTCCACCTGGAATATTCTCTCCTATATCTTTTGTGGAGCAAAAGTGGAGAGAGATCAACTTTCAGTGGAAGTAGACACTTTGTTTCACTCTGTTCAACTGGAAAAAACTGCAGCCACAGCCCCAGGCCTTGTACGTCTTACAATCAACAGAACTAGAAAAGTCACATGCTAAGTCAGCATGCTTAGATAGAAATGATGGTCATTTTTGTAACTCTACTTTCTATGAATTTTCATGGTTGATCAAGTTCCACCCAAAGTGATGCATTCTCTTATTATGTTATACGTCTCATCAGTCACATGAGAGGTGGGAGCTCTGAGAAAAGCTGTGTTACCCTTTTGGAGAACCACAAAGTCCTCTCAGATTATTTTTGATCTCTCATCTTTTTACTTCCTTACTATGAGTGACTATTTCCCATTATTCATTTTATCTGGCTATTACCAGTTTTTTTAAAAAACGTATTTTTGTATCATTTTCCTGTGTCCAGTCACTTTCCTACATTCTCTTACAGGTTCTAAGATTTTTCCAGTTATTTTCTTAGCCATCCTAGGTATGTAGTCCGTATTTTTGTATCATTTTCCTGTGTCCAGTCACTTTCCTCCATTCTCTTACAGGTTCTAAGATTTTTCCAGTTATTTTCTTAGCCATCCTAGGTATGTAGTCATAACTTATGATGTAGTGTCCCCTTACAATATTTTTATTGCTCTTCTATTTCATGTCTCCTCACATTGGCTAGAATGTCCATAAAAATATTAAATAATATGATGGAATTAAGTCAACCTTGTTAGATTCTAGTATTCAATTAAAATGTTTCTAGTGTTATGTCATTAAATACATTCACTCAATCAAAATCAACAAATTACTAGTTAAGATAACAAACTAACATGTTCATTTATCACATAGGAAAATATTTAAAACTTCGATAATACTCAGTACTGGTAAGGATGGGAAAATATTCTCTCGCATACTGACAGGACCAGAGAAAGAGGCCTGCCTCCTGGCACAGGCCTGAGGAAAAGATCAGAAATGCCACTTGGAAGCTACTCTCCAATATCCATGGAGTGAAAGCCTTAATCTGGGAGGGAAGGTCAGCAAACATCATTATTGTTAGAGCAAAGGTGAAAACCCATAGCAGTGGGGGAAAGAAAAGAGAAAAACCCTTCACCCCTGGTGAAGGCACAGGAGTGTTGAGAATCATCCTCAAGAACCAAGGATACAGTGCCCAGCCAAGGCAGAGGTTTAATCAGAAACAACACAAAATGTGCACCCCTCTGCCCCAGCCACCCACCCAGGCTAACAAATATCCAGTAGCAACGAATAGTAGAATGCTGCTGGAAGAGCGCAAGATCATACTACAGAGCCTTGCTGCAAGGCAGGGCCAGGGGAAACCCTAAAGCTTAGCGTGGATCAGACATTGAGCTAAAACCTCTGGCAAACCAGCAGCCACGCTATAACCAGGTAGCGCTAAAGAATCTGAAGCCTGTGCTACACTGAGGGTAAGCAAGGAAACAACACACCTCAACTCAAGCCCAACTCCTGGTTACATTCAAGAAATGCCTAGCATAAGTAAAGGAATGCCCACTTCCAAACACACAAAAACTTCACCTCAGTCTCTACTGACCTAAACTTGGCCAACTTGAAAACAAAAAGTGTATGAGACATATGAAAGGGCAAGAAAAATAGCACACTTCCAACAAACAAAGCAATCAACAGAACCAAGCTCATGTGGCACATCACTGGAACCACTGAACAGGGACTATTTTAAAATCATGAATAATATGTTAAAAGTCCTAACAGAACAGGCAAACAACATAAAAGACTACATGGGTAAGTTCAGCAGAGAGTTGAAAATTATAAGACACAATCAAATATGAATCTTAAATATGAAAAATATGGGCTTTCAAAGACAGCTAAGGAAAGAGTAAAAAAAACTTGGAGAGGCCAATACAAATAACCTCACCAAAATGTCTATTGTTAAGCCACACAATCTATGGTATTTTGTTATAACAGCTGGAGCTGACTAAATCATGCACCAATTAAAAGACAGAGGTTTGTCAGACTAGCTTGTTTTTAAGACTCAACTGTATGAGACCAGCATCACTCAAATACAAAAACCAAACAAAACATTATAAGGAAAGAAACTACACGTACACAGGTGATGGTAATCAACATCGTACCCCCAAAATATGTATAATCAATTATGTTTCAATAAAAAAAGAGAGAAAGAAAACCATAGACCCATATTTCCCACAAACAGAGACATGGAAATCCATATATTAATCAATCTAGCAAATTGAATCCAGAAACATATTTTTAAAACTGTATCACAACCGGGCCAGCCCGGTGGCGCAATGGATTGTGCGCCACTTGGGAAGCGCGGCGGCGCTCCCGCCCGAGGGTTCGGATCCCACATGCAGACCGGTTCCCGCTCACTGGCTGAGCAAGGCGCGGGAGCAACACCGAGGGTTGCGATCCCGTTGCCAGTCCCGGTCCGGTATGGGGGTGACACTGAGGGTTGCGATCCGTTGCCGGACATGGAAAAAGACAAAAAAAAAAAACTGTATCACAACCAAGTAGTGTTTATACCAGAAATAGACAGCTGGATCAACGTTCAAAAATCAACCACTATATTTTACCATATTAACAGAATAAAGGAAAAAAATGTATCTCAAGATGGAAAAGTATCTAACAAAAGTCACCACCTATTCATGACAACAACTCTCAGCAAACTAGGAATAAAAGGGAATTTCATTTAACTCATGAAAGGGACCAACCACAAACCTATGACCAACAGCAAACTTAATGGCTAAAAAGAAATAATGCTTTCCTCCTTAGATGAGAATCATGATGCAAGTGTCCTCTCTTACCACTCCTACTCAGCATGTAAGTCCTGGTCAGTGAAATTAGACAAGAAAAAAAAGAAAGGAAGAAAGGAAGGAAAGAAGGGAGGGAAGGAGGGAGGAGAGGAGGAAAACTCTCTTTGCAGATGACATGATTGTCTATATCGAAAATTCAAAAGAATCTCAAATAAATATACTAGAACTAATAAGTGCAGAAGATGCATACATGGTCAATATACAAAAGTCAATTGTGTTTATATACTAGCAATAAAAAAATAGTAATTTTAAACTTAAAGTATAATTTACAATAGCAAAAAACATTATATAAGTAGGTATAAATCTAAAAAAAAATAATTGCAGGATCTTTATGCTGAAAACTACAAGCAACTAATAAAAGAAATCAAAGACCTAGATAAAAGGACAGACCTACTACACACATGCACTGGAAGACTCAATACTGTTAAGATCTACATATCAACAGAGTCCCCATACAAATTTGAGCAGACTTTTTAGTAGATAATGAATGACAAGTCTAAAATTTTATGGACAGGCAAAGAAATTGGAATGGCTAAAACAATTTTGAAAAAGAAAAACAGAGATGGAGAATTCATAATACCCAATTTCAAAACTACTTATAACACCTATAATAATCAAGGCAGCGTGGCATTGAGGAAAGGAGAGACACACAGACAAACAGAACAGAATGGGAGTCCAGAAACAGACCCACACATATGAGGACACTTCAAAAAGTTCACGGAAAGATTCATTATACCTTTTTTTTTTCCCCCTTTTTGTCTCTTTTTTTTCCCCTTTTTGTCTTTTTTCGTGACCGGCAATGGATCGCAACCCTCAGTGTCGCACCCGTACCTTTTTTTCCCCCTTTTTGTCTTTTTTCGTGACCGGCAATGGATCGCAATCCTCAGTGTCGCACCCGTACCGTACCGGGACCGGCAACGGGATCGCAACCCTCGGTGTTGCTCCTGCATCTCGCCCAGCCAGTGAGCGGCCGGTCTGTACGTGGGATCCGAACCCTCGGCGGGAGCGCCACCGCGCTCCCAAGCGGCGCACTGTAGCAGTGCGCCACCGGGCCGGCCCCTCATCATACCTTTTAATTCTATTCTTCCACAAACTTTTTGAAGTACCTGCATACACTGTCAATAGATTTTTGACAAGATACAGAAAGGACAGTCTTTTCAGTAAATTGTGGTGAAACAATTGGTTATCCATGGACCCAAAAAAACAAAAACAAAAAAGGGACTCTATTCATATCTTGTACATCAACAGTAATAAATTAATAAGAAAATTAATAACATGTACCTTCTAATATGATGCACTGAGGAGATATACATTACACACAAATAATCCATGATCTCAATCCAGTCATGAAAAACACCTAATACAAATTGAGAAATCTTCTACAAAATACCTGAACATTATTTTTCAAAAGTGTCAAGGCCATGAAAGACAAAGAAAGACTAAGGAACTGTCACAGACTGGAAAAGTCTAGGGATACGACTAAATGCAATGTGGGATTCTGAACCGGATCCTGGAACAGAAAAAGGGCAGTAATAGAAAAACTGCTGAAATCTAAATAGTCTCCAGTTTAACTGATAGTACTGTACCAACATTAACTTCTTGATTTTGGTAACTGTTCTGTGGTTATGTACGATGGTAACATTAGGGGAAGACGGGTGAAGGAACGCTCTACACTAGCTTTGCAACTTGTCACAGAAAAGATTTTCTTTCTTTAAAATAAAACACTAAACACTGCTGGAAACATAGGAAAGAAATATTCACATTCACATAATGAAGTATGTGTTCAAAATATATAATCAAAGATGCTAACACTTTGTATATCACAATGTTAATTACACAGCGAGACACAGCGAGCAATTAAAAAGTTCTACTTAAAACAAAAAACAAAACGACAACAAAAAAACCCCTATCTTGGTCATGATCTTTTGTTATTCTTGCTATTCAATGCTGGACTCGGTATTTTTTTTTTTTTTTTTTTTTTTTTTTTTTTTTTTTTTTTTTAAAAACTGGTTGGCACAGGGATCTGAACCCTTGATACTAGGCAACGCTCTAACCACCTGAGCTAACCGGCCAGCCCTGGACTCAGTATTTTAGAATGCTATTTACAATTTAACACCCATGCTCATGAATGACACCACCCTGCAATTTTTGTTTTCCATGCTGTTCCTCTCTGGGTTGGTATCAAGATTATATTACCTTTCTAAAATGAGTTGGGAATCATTCCCTCTTTCTGTGCTCTCTGGAGAATTCCTTTTCCTTGAATATTTGCTAGAATTTGCTTATAAAACCATCTATGTCTGGTTTCTTTCTGATATGCTTTGTAACCACTGATGCAATTACTGTAGTGACCAAAGGACTATTCAAGCTGATATTCTTCTTGAATTACTTTGATAATCTAAATTTACTAGGAATTTGTCCACTTTTTTCTAAATTTTCTTATATTCCTTAACACACTTTTTTGTCTTCAATCTTTGTAACACCTATACTTATATCCCCTCTTTCAGTTTTAATTAATATTGTTTGCTCCCTCTTTTTTTTGACCTTACAAATATAATCTTAAATAAAAATTCCACCATTTTCAATCATATTTGATTAATTATATCTCCATACATATATGCATAATGCAGAATCACCAGTCCTTTCATTCAGAAGGCTTAGGATTTTGTTTTTTTCCCATTTGTTTATTTGTTATTTAGCTTCTATCACAGCAAAAGAGCACATAAAAAAAATTTATTGGTTGGAGCATGGTGTTTTAACAAGGTCAAGGGTTCAATCCCTGTACCAGCCAGCCACCAAAGAAGAAGAAAGAAGGAAGAAGGAAGGAGGAGGAGGAGGAGGAGGAGGCGGAAGAGGGGGAGAGGAGGAGGCGGAAGAGGGGGAGAGGAGGAGGAGGAAGAAGAAGAGGAAGAGGAGGAGGAAGAAATAATTGGGAGGGCAAGTTCAGTTCATTTGCCTTAAGACAAACTACAAATCACATTCAGGCAAAATTGCTTTTGAGGCAAATGTGTCATTTTGAATACTACAGTGTACAAGCATCAAATAGAGCTGCAGTATTGACCTAAAACAGAATGTGTTCTCAATAAGGAAAGAAAAACAGACAAATATTAAGGAAATCTTAGTTCAAGCAATGATTTTTATCAAAATTAAAACAATGCTTTGCAGCAAAATTATATTATGACCCTACTAAATGTAGGGAATGACAAAATGTTTGTGGAAGAAACACTCCAAAAAGCCCTTTACACATATTTCTCTCCTGCTTTCTAAGCAATGACTTAATTTAGTAGATTAAAAAGGTCATTCTAAATCTTTATGCACTTTGATATTAAAGAATCAATATAAAGTATGAACAAAAAATAAAGCGAGGTACAGAACATCACAACGCATCCGGAGACTTGTGTGTGTGCGCACACAAATCTTTATATATATATTTATACACACACGCATACAAATTTGTTTGCAGATATACAAAACATCCCTGAAAACTTGGATGGCTGGAGGACAAAAATGGAGGGAGAACATTTTCATGATATAACTTTTTGTTTATCTTGAATTTTTTACTATATGCACAGGCAACCTTCCAAAACACGTCTTTAAATATATTTTAAAAACTGGTGGTACTACTCAAAACAAATATAACTTATTTTAACAGCTTTATTAAGATATAATTCACACACCATAAAATTCCCCCATTTAAAGTGCACAAATCATTGACTTTTAGTACATTCGGAGTTGCGTATCCACAACCAAAATCAACTTTAAACATTTCATCATCCCCCAAAGAAACCCCTCTCCTTTTAGCTATCTATCATTCTTCAATTCTCACATCTCCTCCAGCCCTAGGCAACCAATAATCTACTTTCATCCCTATACATTTACCTATTCTGGGCACTTCACAGAAATGCAGTCATACAATACGCGGTCTTTTGTGACTGGTTTCTTTCACTTAGCATAGTGTTTTCAACATACATACATGAAATAGTATGTATCAATACTTTATTTTTATTGCTAAATAATACTCTTTTGTATGGATACACTTCACTTTGTTTATACATTAATCAGTTAATAGACATTTCAGCAAGTTCCACTTTTTGGATATTATATCATTTTATGTGCTAATTGGACATTTGGATATCTTCTTTGGAGAACTGTCTATTCAGATTCTTTGCCTATTTTTTAAATTTGGGTTATTTGTTCAAAACAGACATAATTTGAAATTTCGAAGAATTTTCAATTAAGCAGAAATAAAGGACACATAATGGTAAATCTGAAATATCTATATGTTTAACACCCAACAAATCCATCTGAAAATTAGTAGAATAATGTTTTATCTATCCTTAACAGTCCACCTCACATATTATCAAAATAAAGTTAAAAAATCACCTTGAGAAACTCACATCAGTGTACATCAGACTGTACTCTAAAACCGCTTTCATATACACAATCTCACTCAGGCAATTAAGCTTTACAGCAAACCTTTAAGAAAACTGCTGTTGTTTTATTTTAGTTAAGAAACTGAGACTCAGAAGCTATTTTAAGAATCAGCTAAAAAAAATAAATAACATAATGGGCTGGCCAGTTAGCTCAGTTGGTTAGAGTGTGGTGTTGATAACACCAAGGTCCAGGGTTCAATCCCTGTACAAGCCATTCATCAAAAATAAAAATAAAAATAAAATAATGATAATAACAGAACATTTATGTAAGCATTTAAATCAATTTTTACTGGGCCTTTTCTGACATTCTTGTTATATTATTCTTAATTGAAACAGATGGTGAATTCTAATTTTAAAAGTTAGTATTATTAGTACTTCTTTACCAGAAGCCGTGGTAAATGAAATATCACCAGTTACTTAGATCTTTCTAAATTCATTAATGAATTTGTTAAGCATGTTTTTTGCTTTTTAAAAATCTGGATAAATTTATTGCTCAAGAAACTGAAGGACTATATTATTGGACATAAACATGTAATAAAGGTAGGGGGCATTACCCACTACATCCTGTTATTGCTTTTGAATCTTGACCTGCAAAAAAAACAACTACTTACGTCAACAATCTTAAGAAGAGGTTAGGGATAGGAATTATGCTTACTATAAAATGTGAAACAATGAGAACTAGGACACAAAGCAATTGATTATTTCCCTCCACAACCTAAGTATAACATGATCCAAATATTTCAGTCACATAATGATATGGCTAACATGCTTTTGTCTTGTTAGTGCTCACCTTATAATATCTCAAGTTTTCTTTTTTCTTTTTTTTTTTTTCCTTTTTGTCTTTTTTCGTGTCCGGCAACGGGATCGCAACCCTCGGTGTTGCTCCCACACCTCGCTCAGCCAGTGAGCGGGAACCGGTCTGTACGTGGGATCCGAACCCTCGGCGGGAGCGCCACCGCGCTCCCAAGCGGCGCACTGTAGCAGTGCGCCACCGGGCCGGCCCTATCTCAAGTTTTCTTAGCATATACTCTATCTCTAAAAAGCTGCCATGGTCCAGTGATCCTCTCCACTGAAACAGTAGCTGTGGACTATTGTACCCAGGATATCTCAACCTCACCACAACTGACATTTTCGACAGGATAATTCTTTGTTGTGGAAAGCTGTCCTGTGCATTGTGGAATGTTTAGCAGCATCCCTTGCCTATACCTACTACTAGATACTCTCCTCAGTTTTAACAATCAAAAATGTCTCCAGACATTGTCAAATGTCCCAAGTCTCCTTGTGGGGTGAAAAGTAACAACTGTGCACCCTGCTGAGGCAACTGATTTAAAAGGATGCCCAAAGAGATACTTTTCAGTTTTTTCACCATATCCCTGGATAACTAGAAAAGGAAATACATGTAAAAGAACAATATGGAATGATGGTATGGTGGTATATTTTTTAATTTTATTTCATTTCATTTATTTATTTATTTATTTTGGCAGCTGGCTGGTATGGGATCCAAACACTTGACCTTTATATTCTTTTTTAAAAGCCCTTATTTTTTACTTTACATTATCTGTCAATTGAAGTAGGTATAGATAAAATAATATGATGGCTAATATTTGCATCAAAATAGTGAGGACTAAGTAGGTAATTGGAACATGATTGTCCATATGATAATGTACACACAAGTTTTTTATACTATTTTCTATGTTCAAAAAACTCCATAATAAAAAGCTAAAAAAAATGGGGGGAGGGGGGAGCTAACAAAGGTTTCAGGAGGTAAATGAACAACCTGCTGCTAATTAGGCCAAAAGATTACAGTTGAGACAAACAATAGACAGCTGAATGCCTGGGAGGAGAAACTAGGACACAGACTATTTGTGAATTAGAACACTAGAAAGCGGGCTGGCCCGGTGGCGCACTCGGTAGAGTGCGGCGGCACTCCTGCCGAGGGTTCGGATCCCATATAGAGACCGGTCCGCTCACTGGTTGAGCGCGGTGCGGGCGGGACACAGAGGGTTGCGATCCTGTTGCCGGTCATGGTACGGGCGCAACACTGAGGGTTGCGATCCCATTGCTGGTCACGAAAAAAGACAAAAGGGAAAAAGGAAGAAAAAAAAAAAAACATAAAAAAGCAAGATAAATAGATAGCACAAAAGAATAGAATAAAAATAAATATTTACCAATAATTTATCAATTTATCAATATTTATCAATAATCACTACAAACAAGATGGAGTATACTCACCAGTTAACAGATCATGCAAATGGACTTTTAAAAATTTAACAATTCCACACACAGGTGTTTATCCAAGAGAAATAAAAATATTTGTCTACAAAAATTTCATACACTAATGTACACAGCAGCTTTATTCATAATCTAGTCAAAATATGGCAACAACCCAAATGTTCACCTAGAGATGAATGGATAACCTTATGATAGACTACGACGCAGCAGTAAAAGGAACAGACTACTGACACACGTGATAACATGGATGAATCTCAAAACCTTTTTACTTAATAAAAGAAACCATACACAAAAATGAGTATAATTCGAGGGTAATTTTAAAAGTTCAGAGATTTGTATTATCTTTTAATTCTATTTTTTCACAAACTTTTTGAAGTACCCTCATATGTTTGCACTTTTATGCAAGCCTAGAAAAAGCAAACTAATATGTGTTGTCAGAAAGCAAATCAGTTTGCCTGGGGCTATGGTGAAGGAGGTGAAATTAACTGAAAGCTGGTACAAGGGAATCTCTAGAGGTGATAAAAATATTCTGTATCTTGATGGTAGCATGTTACACAGGTGTACACACTTACCAAAACTATTGAACTGTACATTTCAAACAGGTACCTTTCACTGTCTGTAAATTAAACTTCCATAAAGTGGATTTTTTAAAAATTAACTCAGCCAGGGCCGGCCTGTGGCTCACTCAGGAGAGTGCGGTGCTGATAACACCAAGGCCATGGGTTCGTATCCCATATAGGGATGGCCGGTTTGCTCACTGGCTGAGCGTGGTACTGACAACACCATGTCAAGGTTAAGATCCCCTTACCGGTCATCTTTTTTTAAAAAAAAAAAAAAAAATTAACTCAGCCAAACACTTGCTTATAAGCAACATGCCTTGCTTATAAAAAAAATAAGGTTAAAATTACCTAAAAGAAGGAAAAAGAAAGACCTGGCAAGTATTAATAGCCAAAAGAAACCTAGTGTAGCTATATTAATGAGACACATAGACTTTAAGCCAAAAGGCATTATTACGGGTAAAGTAGACAACTAAATAACAATTAAAAAACAAGTAATTACTAACAGAATAGATTTTGCTGCTGTTTTATTGCCCAACAATTAAATACACATTCTTTCCATGTGCATATGATAGATTTTTTTAAACTGACCATATACTAGGCATACAGCACTTCCCAATAAATTACAAATAATCTGTATTACAAAGACCATGTTCTTAATAATAACATAATTTGATTGAAAATGAATAACAAAAATCCCCAAAAATCTAAATTATGTGTTAACATTTAAATTAAGTACTTCTCTGAAACATGAGCTACACAGAGGAAACACGGAAATTATAAAATATTTATAATTGAATAATAATTAATATACTACTAATCAAAATCTATAGGATGTAGCTGAAGAAGTACTTAGAGGGAAATTATAATTAAAGACTTATAAAAGACTGAATTTAATGACCCAACAGTCCAACTTAAATTAGAAAAAGAATAGAAAAAAATATAGTAATAGCTTAGTATTAGATTAAAAGATATTATGGAGAGGATCCACAAACTGAAATCTAGTTCAAAAAGACTAAAAAAATTGACAATCTCTTAACAAAACTGGTCAAAAAAAACCCAACCAAATGCATAAATATACATAATAAGAATGAAAAAGGAGATTAATTACAGAAACAGCAGAGCTTTTAGTAAGTTTGAGTGCACGCTGGGCAGAGATTGATTATTACAGATGATTATACATTTGGTTACCAAGCTATTCATTTTAACTTACCGCCAACAGAAGACACATTTATTTGCACATGCCAAGCTTGGGGTGGTTTCCATGCAGCGATGGCTTTCAATGCCATAGAATGTATGTTTATAACAACCTCCTCTTCCTCGGAGCATTGACTATAACAAATAAAAAACAAAGCATAATTTGAATAAAATCATCAAATCAACAAAATACCAAGACATCATTTTTAAGAAAAAACTATGTGTTTTATAACCATAAATATCCCTACTGGTATCTGCATGATGCAGAAAATTAACATTATAGCATTATAGTGTTTTGACAGTGCTTTGGGTTTTCTAAAACCCAATGAAATATACTTACTGTTCATTAACTCTGAAAGCTCTATAGGAAGGACCACTGACGCTTTCGTTTTCAAATCCATCCAACTGCCTCAAATAATATTAGTACAATAATATATAATCCAGAAGACAGACAAGGCAGGCTCTAAAAAAATGGGAGCAGTGTTCATATGCAAATATCCATGCTTTGAGTAAGGGAGCGTGGGTAACAGAACGTATCCTGGAGTGTATCTACGTCAACTGAAGGGGTAGAATTTGAACACATTTGAGACAGTTGAGGGGACAGGTAAGCATGTATATAAGAAACAAATTATACCCAAAAAGAACATTATTTAATGTGGGGGATATAACTACTTTACTTTATCACGTAAGTGATAAAACCACGTAAATCGATAAGTATGGTAAGAAGGTAATTTGAAAAATTATCTCAGATTGACTTAGAGTTGGAATCAAGATAATATCAAGCTTTTTAAGGTATCATCAGAAAGATACACTCAGAAGCTCTGTGTAAGACGGGCTTGATTTCAGTAAAAGTAAAAGCAGTGAAGCCTATGAGGAAGATAAGTAAGAGAGGCTGGCTTGTAAGGTTAATGGAGGAAAGGGGCAAGCTATTAAAGGGGTACCATCCATGCCATTCCCCATCAAAGGGGCAAAACAGAGGCAGTCATCCAAGATAACTGAGATTTTGAGGCCAAGTGACTAAAATAATATGGAATCAACAAAAGCAACAAATAAGGAGAATGAAAACATACACACACACATCAGTGTACAATATACATCAGTACTAATATAATGTTCACAGTGAAAAAAAAGTACATAAAATCCTACCAGCTCAATTATTATGTCAGTTGATCATGAAGTCTCTTAATTATTTTTTTTGTTATTATAAAAGTTCTCCTGTACACCTCACTTAGTACTTGCATTTTTAAAAAGTGAAGGAAAAAAAGATAAAAAATAAAAAAAAAAAAGGAAAAATATTGATCAGGATAGCTATGCCTACAAACTCTCTTCCAAATTCCTAACAAAATATGTAAGATGGCAAACAAAACATTCAAATCTTTTTTTTTAATTGAAACACAGTTGATTGCACATATCTGTGGGACACAGTGTTGAATATTAATACCTGTGTGCAATATGTGAGGCTCAAATCAGGATAATTAGTATATTCAACATTACACAATGTAATAATATCTTGTGGCCCTTTACCAATTCAAATCTTGCAAACAAGATGAAAAACTAAAAATAAAAATCCACCAAATGGATTTTTGCGTGATTTTTGTGTGATTTTTCTTTGCCATTTCCTTAAGATTTTCTACAGACAATCATGTCACCTGCAAAATGGAACAGTTTTAATTCTGCCTTTCCATTTGTGTGCATCTCATTTCTTTTCTTACCTATTAACGTGGCTAGAG
The DNA here is from genome assembly GCF_000696425.1 of Galeopterus variegatus. NCBI lineage: Eukaryota > Metazoa > Chordata > Mammalia > Dermoptera > Cynocephalidae > Galeopterus > Galeopterus variegatus. The sequence continues at coordinate 166,314 of NW_007728899.1, forward strand.
CTTACAGTGCTGTGTTGAATGGGAGTGGTGAGAGCAGACATGCTTGCCTTGTCCCAGTCTGTCACCTCTCCCAGGGTAACGGAGATGCAAAGGATTACTTGAAGCCCATTTATCCAGAGTAGTGAGAGGCCCAGAAGGGCTTAATCCCAGGAACAATTCCTCCAAGAGATCAGGATTCCTAGGAATAACCCCGAATGAGGTTTTCCCTCAGTTTTTATTGTCCAGGCAAGCAAGTTACAGAAAAGGAACACAGGTGGTTACAAAAAGAACAATGAAATAATCATCAAGGCAACACTCAGTTCCCTAAGAAATTCAAAGAAACAGCCAGAGGCAAGATGTGGAACATCCCCCAACCTTGAAGCCTTTAGCTCACATACTTTCCCATAATTAAATTTAGCTGCACTAACGATGACTGCCCTTAGAGCAAGCATTTTTGCTGTGTTACAATTTTTATCTACAACAGAGACTTTAGTCCTGGGAGAGTTTTCTGTTTTTCCCAAGCTTAGCATTTCTATGGGCAATTCTAAAAAGTTAGGCTATACCTTAAATTAAGGGGCTTTGGCCTTGCTAAAACTACAGAGCTGTGGCTCCACTAATCTAAAAGTTAGGCCCTGTGAAATACATTTGCTTTATTAATGTTGGTATCCTCCACACCAGTCCTATAGGAAAAGCACTCAATCTTTCAAATTAAGTATCATGTTAACTGTAGGAATTTTGTAGATACTCATTACCAAATTGAGGTAATATTCCTGAGAGTTTTTTTGCTGAGAGTTTTGAATGATGAGGTGTAAGACTGTCAAATGCTTTTTTCAGCATCAATTGCTATGATCATATGACTGTTCTTCTTTAGCTCGTTGAGATGGTGGATTACTTTGATCTTTAAATGCTGAATCTGTCTCGCATACCTGAAATAACTTCCTTTTGGTTATGGTATATAATTCCATTTATACCTGGTTGAATTCTATTTGCTAATATTTTATTGAAGATTTCTGCATCTAACTTAATTAAAGACATCGTTCTACAGTTCTCACTGCATTGTCTTTCAGGTTTGGTATCACGTTTCAGCCTTATAAAATGAGTTGGGAAGGTTTCCCCCTCCTGTATTTTTGGAATGATGTTAGGTAAAATTTGTTTTAATTCTTCACTAACTGTTTGATAGTGAAACCATTTAAGTGTATAGATTTCACTCTAGGGGGCATTTTAATTACAAAATCACTTTCTTCAATGATTACATTATTATTCAGATTATTTATTTCATTTTGGCTGAGTTTTGATAATTTGTGGTTTTCAAGGAAAGGATCTATTTCATCTAAGTGCCAAATTTATCAACATAAAATTATCCATCCAACAGCTGTAGGACCTGTACTAATACCCTGTTTCATTCCTGAGACTGGTGACTTATGTCTTCTTTTCATTTTGCCAGTTTTACTAGACATTTATCAATTTTACTGATATTTTCAAATAACCACCAGCTTTTTGTCTTATAATATTCTTATTATTTTCCTATTTTCAATTCCTCTGCTTCCTTTGTGTTTACTTTGCTCTTTTTCCTAGTTTCCTGAGGTAGGAACTTAGATTGCTAATTTGAGACCTTTCTTCATTTCTAATATAAAAATTTAGTGCTGTAAATTATTTCTGTTATTGATTTCTAGCTTGATTCCATTATGATCACAGATACACTTTATGACTTCAATTCTTTTTAAATTTTTGAGATTTGTTCTATGGCCTAAAACGCAGTCTATCTTGGTGAATGTTCCATAAGCACTTGAAAAAAAACATGTTATCTGTTGCTGTTGGGTGGTATGTTCTACATATGTCAATTTGTTGATTAACTGTCTTGTTCAGATTTCTTTATCTTTGCTAATTTTCAGTCTAGTACTTCTAGCATTTGCTCAGAGAGGATTTCAGAGTCCCTACCTACATCTGTACAATTTTAAAATTTTTTTCTATCCAATCAGTTTTTGCTTGATGGATCTTGAAGCTCTAATATCTGGTGTGTATTCATTTAGTCTGGATAGATCCTTTTATAATTATGAAATGTCCCTCTGTTTCCAGTAGTTTTCTTTACTTGAAAGTCTGCTTGGGCTGGCCCGGTGGCGCACTGCTACAGTGGGCCGCTTGAGAGCGCGGTGGCGCTCCCGCCGAGGGTTCGGATCCCACATACAGACCGGCTGCTCACTGGCTGAGCGAGGTGCGGGTACAACACCGAGGGTTGCGATCCCGTTGCCGGTCCCGGTCCGGTACGGGCGCAACACTGAGGGTTGCAATCCGTTGCCGGTCACAAAAAGAGACAAAAAAAGGAAAAAAAAAAATAAAAAGTCTGCTTAATCTGACATTAATATAGGCACTCCTGCTTTTTGGACTGTTCGCATGGTATATATTTTTTTCCATCATTTTACTCAACCTACCTATGGCACTGAATTTTAAGTGAGTGTTCTTGTAAACATCATATATTTGGGTCGTGCTTTTTCATACACTCTGCTAATCTCTAACACTTGGTTGGAATATTTACATTTGCAGTAATTTCCAATACTTTAGCTCTTAAGTCTACTATTTTATTACTTGTTTTCTGTTCCTTTCCTCTGGTTCTCATTCCTTTTTTACTCAACTTTTTGCAAGCTATTTAAACATTTTTTTTTAGGGATTCCTTCTTACGTTATATTGTGTTTTTGAGTTTATCCCTTTGTATAAGTTTTGTACTGTTCTTCTGGTATTACGACACACATACATAATGACACGATCACTGTCTACTACTACTACTATCCACATTTTACCACCTCAAATCAAAAGTGGAAACATCACATCCATTTAGGTTCTTTTAACTTTCCCCCTTTAAATATCATTGCCTTGAGTATCACATTGTGTTATAATTTGTTTTTGATCATCAAAACTCCTGAAGAAAATGATCACCTATTGTATGTACCCATATTCCTGATCTTTCCATTTTTCTTTCTTTCTTCCAATGTACAAGTATCTTTCTTTTATTGTTTAATTTGTTTTGAAGAACTTTCATAAGGCAATCTTTAAAAGCAGGTCTGTTAGAGCTGTTGAACGCTGATGGGATGGGAATTTCGCCCAGGCCATCCTGTCTCCATGAGTGACCTGAGAGGCCCCAGGTTCCCAAGCCCCGAGCCAGACAAGCTGGTGAACGCAGGCGGGGCGGGACTTCTGGCACAGGCCATACATCTCCCTGAGCGAGCTGAGAGGCACGGGCTCACAAGCCCGGAGCCTGACAAGCTAGTGAAGGCAGGTGCGGCAGAACACCAAGGCCATGCCGTCTGTCTCCATGAGTGACTTGAGAGGTTCTGGATTCCCATGCCACCCAACCAGCTGCTGAAGGCAGATGGGGTGGGACTTCCGGTCCAGCCTAGTTTCTGCTGTTCAGAAGCAGCAGACCCTTCAGGATCCAAGCCACACATCAGGGTGAAACGAGTGAACTGTGATACCCCCGGCCACAGTGACAAAACACCAAAGGAAAGAAACCAGAAATATGAAAAATCAAGAAAGTACATCACCACCAAAGGAAATTAATAACTTACAAGAGCTAGAGAACAGGAAGTCTTTGAAATGACAGACAAGGAATTTAGAGTAACTATTCTAAGCAAACTAAATGAGATGCAAGAAAACTCAGTGAAACAGCACAATGACATAAGAAAAAACATACAGGATCTGAAAGAAGAAATGTACAAAGAAATCAATGCCTTGAAAAAGAATGTAGCTGAGCCTGTGGAGCTGAAGGATTCATTCAATGAAATAAAAATACAACAGAGCATCTAACCAGCAGACTTGAACAAGCAGAAGAGAGAATTTCTGATCTCGAAAACAGGCTGTTTGAATTATCACAGGCAGACCAGAAAAAAACAAAAGAGAAAAAAAAAATTGAAGAAAATTTAAGAAAGACAACTGACAACCTTAAGCACTCCAATATCCAAATCATGGGAATTCCAGAAGGGGAGGAAAAAGGAAAGGCATTGAAAACATACTCAATGAGATAATAGCAGAAAACTTCCCAGGTACAGGGAAAGTCACAGATCCCCAGATTAAGGAAGCACAAAGATAACCAAATATATTCAACCCTAAAAGGTCCCCTCCAAGACATGTGATAATCAAACTGACAAAAATCAAAGACAAAGAGAGAATCTTAAAAGCTGCAAGAGAGAAGCGGCAAGTCACTTATGAGGGAGTCCCAATCAGAATAACATCAGACTTTTCATCAGAAACTATAAAAGCCAGAAATGAATGGGATGATATATTCAAAACACTAAAGGACAAAAATTGCCAGCCAAGAATACTTTACCTAGCAAGGCTATCCTTTCAAAATAAAGGACAAATAGTATATTTCTCTGACAAACAAAAACTGCAGGAGTTCACTACCACACGACCAGCCCTACAAGAAATTCTCAAGGAAAGAACTGGGTTTGATACCACAAAAACAACCATCACTACCATGAATTCACAAGAAAGAACAATACCTACCAGCAAAACAAAAATGGTAACAAAAGAGAGAAAATAAGTTTATCTATCACCCCAAGAAACCAACAAATACAGAAGACAAACAAAATTAGAAAGAAAGGAACAAAAGATACTTAAGATATCTAAACAAAAATCAGTATAACGCTAGGAGTAAATCAACACCTTTCAATAATAACTCTGAATGTAAAGGGACTAAATTCCCCATTCAAAAGACACAGACTGACTGATTGGATTGAAAAGATAAACCCAAGGGCCGGCCCGGTGGCACACTGCTATAGTGCGCCGCTTGGGAAGCACGGTGGCGCTCCCGCCGAGGGTTCGGATCCCACATACAGACCGGCCGCTCACTGGCTGAGCGAGGGGCGGGAGCAACACCAGGGGTGGCGATCCCGTAGCCGGTCCCGGTCCGGTACGGGTGCGACACTGAGGGTTGCGATCCGTTGCCGGTCACGAAAAAAGACAAAAAGGAAAAAAAAAAAAAAAGAAAAGATGAACCCAAGAATATGCTGTCTCCAAAAGGCTCACCTGACCTGTAAAGACACAAATAGACTAAGAGTGAAAGGATGAAAAAAGATATAACATGGAAGTAGAAATGAAAAACGAGCTGGAGTAGTATTCTTATATCAGATAAAATACACTTTAAAGCAAATACCATTAGAAGAGATAAAGATGGCCAATACATAATGACAAAAGGATCTATCCATCAAGAAGACACAACAATCATAAATATATATGCACCTAATGTCAGAGGAGCCAGATTTACAAAGCAAACACTATTAGATATAAGAAAAGAAACAGACACTAACACCATAAAAGTGGGGGACCTGAACACCCCACTCTCATCACTGGACAGATCATCTAGGCAAAAAATCAACAGAGAAACACAAGATCTAAACAATACTTTAGGCCAACTGGATTTGGCAGATAGCTATAACCACCCAACAACCTCAGAATATTCATTCTTCTCATCAGCACATGGAACATTCTCCAGGATAGACCACATGTTTTAGGTCACAAAGCAAGTCTTAACAAATTCAAAAAAATTGGAATTATTCCATGTATTTTTTATTGTCACAACGGATTAAAATTAGAAATCAATAATAAACGAAACTCTGAAAATGATACAAACTCATGGAAATTAAACAACATTCCACTTAATGACATGTGAGTCCAAGAAGAAATTGAACAGGAAATCTAAACATTTCTTGAAACGAATGAAAATAATGACACATCATACCAAAACCTATAGGATACTGCAAAAGCAGTTTTAAGGGGGAAATTGATTGCATTAAATGCTTACTTCAGAAGAATGGACAGATGGCAAATAAATAACCTAACACTTCACCTTAAAGATCTAGAAAAACAAGAACAATCCAAACCTAAAGTTAGTAGACTGAAAGAAATAATTAAGATCAGAGCAGAACTAAATGAAATAGAAACACAAAAAACAATACAAAAGATCAATGAAACAAAACGATGGTTCTTTGAAAAGATTAATAAAATTGACAAACCTTTAGCAAGACTAGGAAGAGAGAAGACCCAAATAACAAAAATTAGAAACAAAAAGGTGATATTACAACTGACACCTCAGAAATACAAGGAATCATTAGAGACTACTATAAACATCTATATGCCAACAAATTTGAAAATCTGGAAGAAATGGATAAACTTCTGCATGCATACAAATTACAAAAACTGAGCCAAGAAGACATAGAAAATCTGAACAGACCAATAACAATAAAAGAGATTGAAGCTGTCGTCAGAAGGCTCCCAACAAGGAAATGCCCACGACCAGACAGGTTCACTGCAGAGTTCTACCAATCTTCAAAGAGGAACTGATACCAATTCTCCACAAACTGTTAAAAAGACTGAAACAGAGGCCGTTCTCCCAAACTCATTCCATGAGGCAAATATCACCACAATACCAAAACCAGACAAAGATACATCAAAAATAGAAAACTACAGGCCAATATCCTTGATGAATACAGATGCAAAAATCCTCAATAAAATACTAGCTAACCATACAGCAACACACATGGAAAATTATACACCATGATCAAGCGGGATTCATCCCACAGATGCAAGGTTGGTTCAACAAACACAAATCAATTAATGTGATACACCACATTAATAAAAGCAAAGACAAAAACCACATGATCATCTCTATTGACACTGAAAAAGCATTTGACAAAATTCAACATCCTTTCATGTTAAAGACTCTCTACAAGTTAGGCATAGATGGAAAGTATCTCAATATAATTAAAGCCATATATGATAAGCCCACTGCCAGTATCATCCTGAATGGGGAAAAGCTGAAAGCTGTTTTTTTAAAAACAGGAACTAGACAAGGATGCCCACTCTCACCACTCCCATTCAACATAGTGCTGGAAGTACTAGCCAGAGCAATCAGAGAAGAGAAGGAAATCAAGGGCATACAGATTGGAAAGGATGAAGTCAAGCTGTCCCTTTCTGCAGATGATATGATCCTATATATTGAACAGCCTAAAGCTTCTATAAAACAACTCCTAGAGTTGATAAACGATTTCAACAAAGTTGCAGGGTACAAAATCAACACACGACAATCAGTAGCATTTCTATACTCCACCAGTGAACATGCAGAAAAAGAAATCAAGAAAGCTAGCCCATTTACAATAGCCACCAAAAAAATAAAATATTTAGGAATAAAGTTGTCCAAGGATGTGAAAAATCTCTACAAATAGAGCTATAAACCACTGTTGAGAGAAATTAAAGAGGACACAAGAAGATGGGAAGATATCCCTTGCTCTTGGATTGGAAGAACTGACATTGTGAAAATGTCCATATTACCCAAAGTGATCTACAAATTCAATGCAATCCCCATCAAAATTCCAATGACATTTTTCTCTGAGATGGAAAAAGCTATCCAGACATTTATATGGAACAACAAAAGACCATGCATAGCCAAAGCAATCCTGAGCAAAAAAAAATAAAGCTGGTGGCATAACACTACCTGACTTTAAACTATATTACAAAGCTATAATAACCAAAACAACATGGTACTGACATAAAAACAGACACACGGATCAATGGAACAGAATGGAAAATTCAGAAATTAACCCATATGCCTACAGCCATCTGATCTTTGACAAAGGCAACAAGTCTACATACTGGGGAAGAGACTGCCTTTTCAACAAATGGTGCTGGGAAAACTGAATAATCATATGTAGGAAAACGAAACTAGACCCGTATCTTTCACCATATACCAAAATCAACTCAAAACTGATTAAAGAATTAATATACATCCTGAAACAATAAAACTCCTTAAAGAAAACATAGAGGAAACACCCTAGGAAACAGGAGTGGGTTCAGAATTCATGAATAGGACCCAAAAAGCACAGGAAACTAAAGGTAAAATAAACAAATGGGATTATATCAAACTAAAAAGCTTCTGCACAGCAAAATAACAATCAACAGAGTAAAAATACAACCAACAGAGTGGGAGTAAATATTTACTAAATTTACATCTGACAGAGGATTAATATCCAGAATATACAAGGAACTCAAACAACTTTACAACAAAAAACAAATAACCAAATTAAAAAATGGGCAAAGGAGCTGAACAGACATTTCTAAAAGGAAGATATACGAATGGCCAACAGACATGAAAAAGTGCTCAACATCACTGAGTTCCAGGAAATGCAAATCAAAACCACAATGAGATAACATCTCACTCCAGTTAGGATAGCTAATATCCAAAACACTGAGAACAATAAGTGCTGGAGAGATTGCAGAGAAAAAGGAACTCTTATCCACTGTTGGTGGGGCTGCAAAATGGTGCAGCCTTTATGGAAAATGAAATGGAGGTTCCTCAAACAATTACAGATAGATCTACCATATGACCCAGGGATCCCACTGCTGGGAATATACCCAGAGGAATGGAAATCATCCTGCCGAAGGGATACCTATACTCCAATGTTTATTGCAGCTCTATATACAATAGCCGAGAGCTGGAACAAGCCAAAATGTCCATCATCTGATGAGTGGATAAGAAAACTGTGGTATTTCATTCCACACAACAGAATACTACTATGCTATAAAAAAGAACAAAATACCACCATTCGCAACAACATGGATGGACTTAGAGAAAATTATATTAAGTGAAAGAAGTCAGGCACAGAAAGAGAAATACCACATGTTCTCACTTATTTTGGGGAGCTAAAAATTAATAAATAAATAAACACACAAACAAATAAAAGGTGGGGGAAAGAAGACAGAATAACCACAAAAATTCCTTTAACTATTTAAGCCAAGTGCACAGATACAATGTGGGGGGGTGGAAGGTGGGGAACGGGTAAAAGGACATGAAAATCAAGTACAATGTATATTGAAAAGTAAAATAATATTAAATTAAATTTTAAAAAATTAATAAACTGATGCATGGAAGAAACATATGCATGTATGTCGGGCTCGATTACAGACCCCTCTACCTCATCCTGTGCAGGTTCTGAGTCAGGTATTCGAAAGAAAAACCAAGCAGCCACCAGCAAATTGGACATGCTTTATTCTTCAGATGCGAGCTCTGCTGCCACCAGTTTGTATTTTTAGAAGTAAAATTAAATTAATTTAAAATTTTTTTTAAAAAGCAGGTCTCTGGGCCTAGCCCATGGCGCACTCGGGAGAGTGCAGCGCTGGGAGCACGGCAGCGCGCTCCCGCGCGGTTCGGATCCTATATAGGGATGACCGGTGCACTCACAGCACTCACTGGCTGAGCACAGTGTAGCCAGTCTCAAAAAGGACAAAAAATAAAAATAAATAAAAAATAAAAGAGCAGGTCTGTTAGCAACAAATTCTCTTAGTTTTTCTTCATCTGATAATGTCTTTATTTACCCTTCCTTCCTGGAGGACAGTTTTGCCAGATATGGAATTCAGGATTGTCAGTTCTTTTCTTTCAGCACTTGAAAAATGCTGTGCCACTTTCCTGTTGCCTCCATTGTTTCAGAGGAGAAGTCTGCTTCCTCCCAAATTGGTGTTACCCTACAGATAACAAATTGTTTCTAACAGCTTTAGAGATTTTTTTCTTTTTTGTTTTCAGATCATTGATTGTGTTTTGCTGTGAATTTCTCTGGTTTTATCCTGTTTGGGGTTCACTCAGATTCTTAAATCTGTAGGTCAGTGACTTTCACCAAATTTGGGCCATTTACAACCATTACAAGGGTACTTCAAAAAGTTGTGGAAAAACAGAATTGAAGTAATACAGACTTCTCCATGAACTCTTTCAAGTGCCCTCGTGTGTCTTCACACACTCTTTCAGCACCACTTATTTTCATTCTCCAATTCTGATGACATAGATGCTGGATCTCTGATTATTGACCCACAAATCTCTATGGATCTACTTAATGTTTTCTTCCTGTCTATTTCTATCTTTGTTGTTCAGATTGGGTAAATTCTACTGATCTATCCTGTTCACAGATCATGCTATTGATCTGTTAAGGTCACTGTCTCTGCCCTGTCATTTCCACTCAACTAGTGAGCCCATCAGCAAGTTCTTTATTTCTGTGACAGTACATTTCAATTTTTTTTTTCCCTTTTTGTCTTTTTTCATGACCAGTAACGGGATCGCAACCCTCAGTGTTGCACCTGTACCGCGACCGGCAACGGGATCACAACCCTCAGTGTCACGCCTGCACCACGCTCAGCCAGTGAGCGGACCGTCTCTATATGGGATCCAAACCCTTGGCGGGAGCGCCGCCACGCTCCCAAGCGCCGCACTCTACCGAGTGCGCCATCGGGCCGGCCCCATAAATTTCAGTTTTATGTTTCCCTCTTGGTTCTTCTATAACTTCTTTTTCTTTTCTGAGATTTTTTATTTTTTTCATTTGTTTCAACACAGTTTGTAACTGATTGCTGAAGCATTTTTATGACAGCTACTTTAAAATCCTTGTCAGTTGATTCCATCACCTCATTGATCTGGTGCTGGTTGTCAGTTGATTATCTTTTCTTATTCAAGTTGTGATTTTCTTGGTTCTTGGTATGACATGTGAATTTCTGTTGCTTCCTAGACATTTTGTCTATTATATTAAGAGACTCTAGACTGGATTTAATTCTTTCATTTTAGTAGGCAGTCACTTTGTTTCAGTTTAGCCTGCAAGTCCTGGCCTACCTCTGTGTGCTATGGTTTCAACAGCAGTTTAATTTTCAGAGCCTTTGCAGTGTAATTTCTCCTGGGCTCCCACTAGTCCCTGCTGGTGCTATTTAAGAGGGTGGGAAGGATTCCTCCTGGCTGGCCCAATGGAGGTCTCCAGCTTGGCCACTTGTTGTGGTGGGGTCCCTCTTGCCAGTGCCACCCAGCCACTGTAATATTTCCTGGTAGGGGAAGGGAGTCTCAGGCCCACCAGGGGTGAAGAATACGTGACAGGCCAGGCCACTTGTTGGGGGAGGGGGAGGGTTCTCTCTTTCAACCTGGTGTCTCTTGGCAGAGGAGAGAAATTTCAAACCAGGCAAGGAAGGACAGCACTTGCCCTAGCAGCTTATTGTTAGTGGGGATCCCTACTGATCCCATGTGCATGTGGTACTGGGCTTGCTGTTCTGTCGGAGGGACTCCCATTCAAGCCAAGGAAGGAACGAGCCTTCCTAGGTGCCCTTCTGTTGCTAGGCTGGGAGAAGCAAACACGGGTTGCGTTCTCTTAGGTGGGGGATACACGACATCCTGCCATTGTGCTGTTCCTCCAGTCCTGGGGACACAAACCAGATAGCCTTCCTCTTTCCACCTTTCAGAGTTCTTGCTGGTTGCCTCTTGTGTTTTTTCCCAAGGTTAATAGTTGTGTTTAGTGGGAGGAAGCAGAAAAAAGGGTTTATGTCATCTTTTCCAGACTGGAAGTGCCCAGATATTACATTTTCAAAGTGCTCCCACGTCTGAAAATTAGTAGATAGGCAGAGCTAAAAAGCAAAAGACCTGAGAGCAATACATGCTTAGAATTAAAAGCGTTCATGTTATAAATGTAGGAGAAAATACACAGAGATAGCCTCAGATTCATTAATTCATGAACTCTTGTCCTCAAGGCAAACAAGAGCCTGAGGAAATACAACTGCAGCCCAGCAGAGCCACACTGAATAAATGCAAGACACCATTCAAGGCTCGGCTCTCTGCACATCAATTTGGGGGTGAGGGCAGGGGTGCTGGGAGACAGGGTGTGGGGGACAATCCTCCATAGGCCTCTCTTTGAATGTCTTATAAGCAGAAGCACTGACTGCCTTTGTTCCAGACTATCTTTTCAAAAATGTCTGTATGGTGAACAGCCCTAGAAGATAAAGAGAGTATCTCCCTCTGGAGCAAACGGTAGGTGTGTTTCCTGTCCATTATAATAAAGATAATGTATCCTGCTAGGGCAACGGTCAGACAGGATTATTGCCAATTATAAAAGATTCATGTTCCCTAAGCTCAGGGTTTCTCTTCCATAACGTATGTGCAGATATTACCTGGCCCTCCTAAATGGTGCTTTATGGGAACTGGGGCTCAGGAACCAGGGCAAATGACCATAGTCCAGCTACCATTATTATTATGAGTAATAGCATTGTCCTTCTCTCTAACCAGGAGGAGTCTGCTTTCTTCTGTGGGCATCCATGAAACTGTGGCAGGCTAACTTGTTAGCTTGCAAGTGAGATAAAATTTCAGACTTTTCAATCTTTGAAAGGAGGCAGTGGAGAGCTCCATTAAGAGGTTAATAAACAGCAGCCCATGCGCCAAATGTGCCCCACTGCCTGTTTCTGTAAATAAAATTTCACTGGAATACAGTCACCCCTGCATGTTTATGTATTATCCGTGACTCCCTGTATGCTACAATGGCAGAGTTGAGCAGTATGCCTAAAACAGTCACCAAATTTTATTTACATCTGGCCCTTTTAGAAAAAGTTTTGTTTACTGCTGATTTAGATATTTATTTCATACCCCAAAGCAAATTCCAAACTGATTAAACAAACCTAAGCAAAACAAAAAATCTAAGCAAATACAGAAGTAACTATTTTTCAAATCCTTGGGTTTGAAAGAATTCTGTAAGCTTTTTAAAAAAAGGAAAAAACACAAAGGTAAATGGATAAAAATACATAAAAACATAAAATTTAAATACATCAAAAATCAGAGGCCAACAAATAAACTAGGAAAAATAATTTCAAAAAATGACATATCCAGACTTTGTTAACAGTTTTGACAAACAATTCATAGAAAATTATAAGAAAAAACCATTTGTAAACCCTTTGTCATTTCTAGGACTTCACTCTAAGGAAATAATCTAAAAGGAAATAACTTCGTGCAAAAGCACATTCTTCACATAATTAATTATAACGGTGGGGGGAAAAACTGGAAACAACCTCATCGGTCACCAGGTGAATGACAAATTAAACTGATAAGAACAGATACTACATTCAATCTTCACCAAAAGGCCAAGAAGTGACTGACAAATTAAATCATGGCACATTCATCAGTGATTACTCATTAAGAATAATTCATAAAAAATTTTTAGAGTGCAGCCTTACAACACCAAGGTCACAGGTTCAGATCCTCATACTGGCCAGCCATTAAAAAAAAAAAAAAATTAATAGAAAAGTGCCTATTTTACAATGTTAAATGAAAACAACTGATAGAAAATTGCATATACAATATGATTTCAAATACATACGAACATATGTAAAAGCAAATGGGAAAAAAAGACTAAAAGGAAATACACCAAAATTTCTGCATAGCAGAATACAAATTTTATTTTCTCTGTTTTGTTTTTGTTTTTTCCAAAGAACATGTGTTATTTTAATAGTGAAAAAAAGTACAATTTCCTTGAGGACAAGTGATTTGAAACATAAACTTGGAATCATCCACAAGTTTGTAAATTTTTTCACCAAATATAAGGCCACAAGTTTCAGCACTATTTGATTATATTTTTTTTACCAAAAAGTGCTTGTTTTTCCCACTACTACCAGCATAATCCATCACTACATGCTCTACTTCACTCTGTTCTCGAGTGCTGACAATGTTCTTTTCATCACTTATCTGTGGCCTGGCATTCCACTAAGAGTTAATAGACCCTCCCCACCAACTTGTCTACTAGCATAGCATAGCATGGAAGAGTCTTTTTCAAAACAAATGAATAAAATGCTTATTTTTGAAAGTTCCAAAAAGTTTACCAACCTCTGGTTTTACTAAGACACCTTTTAAAAAAAATCTTGCTGAAGTTCTAGACATACAAGGAACTAGAAACATCTAACACCCACGGGAAAAAATACAATCAATATACAGCACCTCTGAAACGACCCAAATGCTGAAATTACCAGGCAAAAATTTTAAAGCAGCTATTATTATAGGAGAATAAAGATGACAGAGGAAGGTCTGTGAACTTGAAGAATAATAAACAAAAAGTATATCATTCTGAAGAACAGAGAAAAAGAAAAAGAATTGAAAAAACATGAGCAGAGGCTTTGGGACATGTGGAAGAACATCAAAAGGCCTACCACGTCTTATTGAAGGGTCAGAAGGAGAGGAGAGGTACAGAGAAATTATTTAAAGAACTAATAGTCAAAAACCTCTCAAATTTGATGAAAGTCTTAAATTTACAGATTTAATTAGTATAGGGAAATGCATATAGGATAAACCCAAAGAAATACACCCAGACACATCATAAATAAACTGCTAAAAATCAAAGATGAAGAAAAAGCTCAAAAGCAGCCAGAGAAAATGGCACATTTTATATATATACCTCTGCTGTAACGCTTGTTTTTAAAACATGAATTTGTTCCAACACATTGACATACACGGGTACTTCAAGAAGTTCGTGAAAAGCAGAATTAAAAGATAATAGGAATCTTTCCGTGAACATCTTGAAGTACCCTTGTATTAGGGAACAACTTGGCATAACATAAACTCTACATCTGCTTATACACAATTTCATCTGCGAGAAACACCAGGTGAACACAGAAACCTGGACCCTGTGGACTGAGCCACACGAGCACACAGAAACACGCAGGTCACACGTCCTCCAGTGAGCTCGGTTCACCATGGGTCAGGAGCTGTGCCCATCCATGGATGTGACCTACCATCCACGCCCACACGACCTCCCTCCCACCTCACAAGAGCACAGGCTGCACCCTCCCAACAGCCCTTCTAGTGCAAACCTCACATCTTTTTCGAGGTAAAGTGACATTTTATTGCAATATTTATGTATTTCTTAGCCACTTAACGTGTAAAATCACACTACCATTTTTATTAGGTTCCCATCTTTTTCTCAACTGACAAAGTTTTTGAGTGTTCTGTCCCTATCTCCATATTTCCCATAGGCCCTGTGGTTTTTATTGCATGATTCTGCATGATGTGGTGATCTTTAGGAACATATATGTTATGTTCTGACACAACTCACTGTAAGGGAATAATGATATCAGTTAATGAGAATTTCTCATCAGAAACCAAGGAAGGCCAGAAGATAATGAAGCAACACTGTTAAAGTGCTGAAAGAAAAGAACTGTCAACCCAGAATTCTATAAGCTGCAAAAATATGCTTCAAGAATGAAAGCAAAATAAAGACATTCTCAGACGGAAAAGAACTAAGAGAACTCATTGACAGAAGACCTGCTCTAAGAGGAATGCTAAAGGAAGTCAGAGTTAAGCAAAAGCATGGGGAGAGGTAGAGCATGCAAACACTAATCAAAAGAAAGCTACAGTGGCTATGCTGACATCACAGCAAACTACTGAGCAAAGACTCTTACCATAAGTAAAGAGGGACATTGCGTAATAACACAAGGGTAGATTCACCAAGAAGACATAACAATCCTACACATGTGTGCACCTAACAGCAGAGCTTCAAAGTGCATGAAGCAAAAACTGGTAGAACTGAAATGAGAGACGAACAGAACAAGCAGACAGAAAATCAGCAAGGACATAAAGTAACTTATCAAATCAACTCCTGATCCAGGTTCAAGTTTACTGCAGTTTCATTTGGGGGTAGGGGGTGGGAAACAGGAAAAGACAAAGTAAAAACAAGAGAGAAACATTTTCACCAAAATTCAACGAAGGCAGCCCCATATCTCCATCAGCTTCCACAACCTCCAGGCTCACAGAAAGCACTCGGTACACACCGAATGACTGACAGGGTTGCAGTGTTGTCCCATGTCCACTTCTCCTACTCCCTGTGCCATGCAACTTAGGCAGTCCTTGTGATATTTCTATATTAACAACTGTTACTCAACAGTAGTAAAGCTACAGTTACAATGAAAAGTAAAAGGGCTATATCATATATGATTAAGAACTGCTTTTCACCTCCAACACTTCTGAACCAAATGTGTGGTTTATTCCACACCAATTCTCCAACTCTCCAGACAGCAACTGGGTGTCCCACGATTCAATCCCATTCTGACACTAACTACTTGGAGTTAGAATCAGATGCCACAGATTAGGGGCTCAGTCCCAGAAGACTGCCCCACCAAGAGTCACCTTATTAACATAAACTCAGGTAAGGTTGAAAAGGGCTTATCGTAAATAACAAAAGATACTCCCTTCACCCCTATCACTCAGGAAATTCAAAGGGTTTTAGAAGCTCTTGTGTCAGGAACCAAGAACAAAGATCAAATATATACTTCTTATTATATCACAATATCACAATGATATATGTACTATATATGTGTGTATTATATACCCTATATATGCCATCTATTTATGATAAATATATTTATTTTCCAGACTTGGACACTGCGGCGGTAAGAATGGGAAAACAGACTGTCAATTAAATTAAGAGACTTCTTCATCAAATCGCATGCCCTCCTACATCAGTACCCTGAAAGTCATGCTTTTCTGGCTGAAAGAACCTCCTACTCTCCAGGAGTCCATCCAGATGACAGAGATTTAGAAAATGAAGATGGCAAAGCCACAAAGCACTTGATGGAATGCTTGCCAGGCCCTTAATCTTCCAGCCAAATACCCCTCAAAACAGAATTGAGAAAAGGAAAAAAAAAAAAACATTTCCTGCCCTTCTCTCATCCTGGTTGTCTAAATCCACAGCTGTGCCATAGGAGCGCTTTCTTTCACTCAGGCTTTCAGCAGCTTAAGCTTTGTCATCTTTCACTATGACTGTTTTCCTCACCAAACAGATATCTAACCCTATCAAACTGGCAGCAAACCATGACCACTTACTTCAGGTACCTGTGGCTACATAACAAACTACCCCAAACCCAGTGACTAAATACAATACTAACCTATAATTTCCTCACGATCCTGCGAGTCAGTGGGGTGGTTTTTCCAATCCGTGCGGTGTGAGTGGAGGTCACTCATACAGCTGTATGCAAGGAGTCTGGCTGGGGCTGAACATCCAAGGTGATTCTATTTAGATGTCTGACAATTGCTGCTGGCTGGGGCTCCTCGGTCTTCTTCACTTAGCCTCTCTTTCTCCAGTAGTCTAGACTGGCTTCTTTACAGCTTGGTAGCTGGGTTCCCAGAGGAAACATTACAGCAGGACAAGCCTCAGTGTGCAAGCACTTACAAAGCCTCTGCTTGCACTGTGCTTGCAACATCGTATTGGCCAAAGCAGGTCAAATGGCCAAGCGTAGAGTCACATGGGAGAGGACTGAACAAGGGTGTGACTAGTCATGGTTCACTGAGGGCTACTCATTTAATATTATCTTACACTGCTTATACTAATTATGTTCACCTCCAAGCCTAAAGGTAAAAGCTCCTTACATTATCATAATTTATTAATTTTCAAAGTGCTTTCACACTCTATAGCTCAAAGTGCTAGAGCAATATTTCACTTATTATTACAAAGGTAATGCCTTGATTTTAGATCTTTACTATATGTTTACTTTATAAATATTCACTGAGCACATACCATATGCTGTGGTAAGTGGCTCAGGAGAAAAATTATTCTGATTTCATTGTATCCACCTTTTTGTATAACCCTCTGGTTTCAAACATGACTGGAGAAGAAGGGTTAATTCACTCAGAACTGTCAGATTTGAGCTAACTAATAACAGCAAAAGGCAGAGAACAGTTCTGTTTTGGGAACCTTGCCAGGGACAGGACAGACTGGGAAAAGGTTTGGAAGACAGGACTGAAGGTTCTTTACCACCAAGAGCTGAGTTGCTGCAGGAGGCCTGAGTCACTCCTGCAGTACACACACAGCGCAGACACAAACAGCAGCAAGAGAGGCAAATCATGTACCTGATAAGGAGCTCTGATCCAGAATATATAAAGAATTCTTACAATCCAACAATACACAGATAATTAACAAATGTAAAAATGGACAAAGGATTTGAAGACATTTCTCCAAAGAAGATAAAAACATCCAAAAAGCACATGAAAGGATGTTCAACATCACTGGTCATAAGGGAAATGCAAATCAAAACCTCTATGAGATACCACTTCACACCCACTATGATGGCTATAATCAAAAAAAACAGATAATAACAAATATTGGCAAAGATGCAGAGAAATTAGAACCCTAGTACAATGCAGGTAGGAATGTAAAATGGTGCAGCCACTTTGGAAAACAGTTTGGCAGTTCTTTAAATGACTAAAAACACCAAGTTACCATGATCCAGCAATTGCACTCCTAGGTATATAACCAAAGAAAATGAAAATATATGTCCACACAAAAACATGTACATATAATAATATCCACAGCAGCATTATTCATGATATCCAAAAAGTAAAAGCAACCCAAATATTCACCAACTGATGAAGGATAAACAAAATGTGTTATGTCCATACATAGAATATTATTAGCCATAGAAAGGAATGAAAGACTGATATATGGTACAACTTGGATGTACTGTGAACACATTATACTAAGTGAAAGAAGGCACAAACAGCCACATATTATACAACTCCATTTGTATGAAATGTCCAGATTAAGCAAATTTATAGAGGTAGAAAGGAAATTAATGATTCTTTAGGGCTGGGGGAGGAGGGAGGATGGAGACTGACTGCTGATGGGTGCAGTATTTCTTTTAGAGAGGACAAAAATGTTCTAAAATTAGATTATGGTAATGGTTGCACAATCCTGTGCATTTACTAAAAAACCATTAAACTGTATATTTTAAATCAATGACTTGTATGGTATGTGAATTATATCTCAATAAAGCTCTTTAAAAATGCATACAGTAGAAATTCACAGGCTGATTCTAATTTATACAGAAATGCAAAGGACTCAGAAGAGTGGAAACAATCACAGAAATCTTAAAAACCAAGACGGAGAATGCATACTACATAATTTCAGACTTACTACAAAGCTAGAGTAATCAAGACAATGCAGCACTGGCATAAATGTATCAATGGAACAGACTATGAAGAGTCCATAAATAAAGGGGCCGGCCTGGTGGCGCACTGCTACAGTGCGCCGCTTGGGAGTGCGGTGGCGCTCCCACCAAGGGTTCGGATCCCACACAGACCGGTTCCCACTCACTGGCTGAGCGAGGTGCGGGCGCAACACCGAGGGTTGCGATCCCGTTGCCGGTCCCGGTCCGGTACGGGCGCGACACTGAGGGTTGCGATCCGTTGCCGGACACGAAAAAAGACAAAAAGGAAAAAAAAAAAAAAAAAGAGTCCATAAATAAGCCTACTCATATATGATGGATTGATTTTCTACAAAGGCATAAAAATAATTCAATGAGAAAAGGAAAGTCTTCAACTAACGGTGCCAAAGCAACTGGATATTCATATGGGTGATGAGGGGAAATGAAACTTGACTCTTACACCTCACACTGTTCACAAAAACTAATTCAAGAACTATAGACCTAAATATGAAAGTTAGAATTACATATGAAGCTTCTAGAAGAAAACATACCATACCAGCCAGCAGCCAAAGAAAAAGAAAGAAAGAAAGAAAGAAAGAAAACACAGAATATCTTTGCAGCCTTGGGTATGGCAAAGATTTCTTAAGAGTATGAAAAGCACTAACCATAAAGGAAAAAAATGATAAACTGGACTGTAACCAAATTAAAAATTTCAAAAGATACCATTAAGAAAATGAAAGCCACAGACCAGAGAAAACATTCACAATGTACATCTGACAAAAGATTCATATCTATAATACACAAAGAACTTCTAGAAATCAATAATATAAACTCAAAGAACCTCATTTGGAAAAAAGATTTAAACAGACACTTCGTAAGTACAGATTGGCCAATACGCACATGAAAAGGTGCTGCCAATAATCAGTAATCACGAGCAAAATCTAAACTAAAACCATGATGAGATACTGCTTGATACCCATCAGAATGGCTAAAATTAAAAGACAATATCAAAAATTGTGCAGCAGCTGGAACTTTCATAAATTGCTGATACAAGTGTAAAACAGCACAACCACACTAAAACCAGTCTGGGAGTTTCTTATGAAGTTAAATACATACCTACCCTGTGACCCAACAATTCCACTTGTAGGTATATATCCAAGGAAAGTTGAAATAAATGTTCACAAAAAGTTTTGTAAAAGAATGTACATAGCAGTTTTATTCATGATAGTCAAAAACTAAAGACAGACCGAATGTCTATCAACAAGTTAAAAAATTGTGGTACATTCATACAATGGAATACTACTGAGCAGTAAAAGTGAATACATACTTCAACATGAATGCATCTCAGAAACATTATGTTGAGCTTAAGAAGCCACTCACTAAAGACTGAACATTATGATGCCATTCATATGAAATTCTAGAAAGGCAACACTAAATAACAGTGATAGTAACTAGAACAATAGTTGCCTGAGGGGAGGGAAGTATTGACCAGGAATGAGCACAAGTAGATTCAACGGGGTGAGGAAAATAGTTTATATCTTAATTGGGGTGGTAGATGTGAGTTCTACATCCACCAAAATTTGCTGAACTGATTTTAAAAATTCATTCAAAAATCTGTGCATTTTGTTAAATGTAAATTATATCCTTAAACACTAAATTTATTGACTGCATATAATAGTCATATAAAAGTTGTCTATAATAGAACAATATACGGTATAGCATTTGAATAAAAACGAATAAATACCTTTGTCCACCTGCAAAGCTTCACCCCAGAGTGGCTCCCAATCAACTTATAACCTAAATGGAAAAGCAGAGAACACAAAATTGAACTGACTCAAAGCCTCTTATCAAAAGGTGACATTAAAATTTAGCAAAATCATCTTTCTTTGCTTGCATTATGGCAGTCAACAACCCCACAGCAGAAAACATGAAAGTTTAATTCATCAGGATGAGAAAACAATTTAAAATATATGCATTTAATAACATAGACTCAAAATATATAAAGAAACAGTAAGTCAATCTAAAATCACTGGAGGAGATTTTAAAACTCTCAATATCTAACAGATCTCACAGGCCAAAACTCAATAAAGCTCTAAAAGATCTGAGCAACACAATAAACAAACTTGACCCAACACATACAGAGAGTACTGCACTCAACAACTACAGAATACACATTCTTTTCAAGGACCCATATACTGGGCCAAAAAGCAAAAGTAACAATGTATTTCCAATGAATGACGGGAGAACTATCATCAGTAATCTCTGAAAAAAGATGGAGAATCACACGGACAACAGATTAAAACAAAGAAATGTTAACCCAAAAGGAGGAAAAATACAATTCTAGGAACTACAACCGACTGAATTCTCAGAACCACTCCACAACCTATCATTTAAAAATTGTGAGCCACATGAGACATGGAAAGCATGAAAAAAGCTATGCAAAAGCAATCTCATTTCCTTTTTAAACAAACTGGTACAGCAAAAAGAGAACATTCTGATTTTGGAACACAAGTTACATGAAACAACAGCTTTCAGGACACAAAACGTCAGGTAACAAAGAAGGGTAATTGCAGAGCAATGGGAAACAGACAAGGTGAGCCTACCATAACCCTGGCTTACTGTCTTGAAAGTTTCCAGGCCATGCAGCAGGCAGAGGTGCCCCAAGCAAAGCTCGATGGACTCCCAGAGCCCAGCAAAGGGAACTGACAGTCTGCGACCAAAGTGGCTAGAGTTTGCTGGACCAAATACCAGAAATGAATGCTGCATAGAGAGAGACTTGAGAGTCTGCAGAAGATTCCCACAAAGTAGTTGCCTTAGCTCTGATTAGTGCATGTGTTATGGAACGAACTCAGCAAGAAAGCTCCAGACACTCAGAGGGGTTGGAGAGTCAGAAAGTTTATTACACTAGCAGGACCCAGGCAAACTCATGTTCTGAAATCCTGGGACCCTGAACACAAGTATACAGGGCTTTTTACAGGCAAGTTAGGCGGACTCTGTAAGTTTTGGTTTAAGCATATATCTTAGGCAAGCAGCTGTTGGTTTCAGCTTCTTCACATTCACGTGATTCGGGCAAGTAGGCAGGCAAGATTACAGAAGCAGGAATGCAGGCAGTTGATTATTATTACTGGTCTAAATTCTGGGGACCCTGGTAGATAAGCACATTTAGTTACAGAGGCATTTCATTTCACAAGCTAGTCAGAATTTAAAATTTTGAATTTTTTCCAAACATGTGTAAGAGAAAAACTACCCAAAAATAGAGGGGTGGCAGGGGAGGAACATCTGAAAGGATCAGAGGTATGGCTGGTGCTCACAGCAGGCTGGAAAATCACAAGGCATTGGGGAGAGTACTCAGATGTGTTTTGCCTCAGTAGTGACAAATAATTAGCCATTATGCTGAGCTGGCTCTGGTCTCACCTAACAAATAACAAAAGTAAGACTCAAAGCTCAAACTATTTCCAGGTAACTTATCTCTGTCCCCCCTAAAAAAGCTCAAAAATGTACAAGTGTTTATACAAAAATATCCAGCACCCAAAAAGGTAAAATTAGGTCTGGCATCCAATCAATGATGAAACATGTAAACAGGCAGGAAAACATGACAATCCATCAACCAAAACTGACCCAAAAACGACACAGACATTAGAGGATAAGGACATTAAAACAATTATAACTGCATGCCATAGGTGTGGAAGATTTTAAAAGACCCAAACTAAACATTTAGAGATGAAAATTACGATGTCTAAGTTGAAAATACATTGGACAAATGGAAGATTAAACATTAGGGAAGAAAAGAATACTGAACTTGAAGATACAGCAATAGAAACTATCCAAAATAAAAAGTGACAGAAAAAAAGAATTTCAAAAAATGAAAAGAGCATCAGCAAGCTGTGGGTCAAATCTAATTACATTATTCACGTAGATGTAGTCCCCAGGAAAAGGGTCTGTGTGACAGAAAAATATTTGAAGGAATAATGCCCAAAATTTGTCTAAATTTGATGAAAACTATACATCCACAGAACCAAGAAACTCAACAAAACTCAAGTAAAAGAAACACAAAGAAAGCTATATTGAGGAACATGATAGTTACTCAAAAACAGTAATTAAGAGAAAATCTTAAAGGGGGGGATGGATTACTTCTAAGAAGAAGACTGACTGCTGAGTTCCTGCCGCAAGCAATGTGTGACAGGACAGTGGAGCAGCACCTTTAAACTGCTGAAAGAAAAGCAGCTGCCAACCTTCAATTCTATATCCAACACAAAACATCCTTCAAAAATTAGGGCAAAGACTTTCAGATATATAAAAGCTGTAAGTATTCACTGCCAACAAAGCCACACGGCAAGAAATGTTAAAAAGTGGTCCTTCAGGCACAAGGAGAAGGAAACCAGATAGAACTTAGATCTACAAGGACACAGAAAGTGGTAACTGCATGTGTAAGTACCTAAGCTTCTTTTTAATTATGGAAATCTTTAACAGATGATTGACTGTTTAAACAAAAGTAATAACAATGTTATAACATATGCTTATAACATATGTAAAGGTACAATGTTTGATGATGACTGCATAAAGGTTAAGGAGGGGAAAACAGACGGAAGCATGCTATTCTAAGGTTCTTCTATTTAACAAATGAAGTCGTGTAATTCCACTCATAGACACACTATGATATGATAAAGTGGTATAGTGCAAAACCTATATAACTAAATAACAAAAGTGTTACAGCCAATAAAGACATAAAACAGAATCATAAAAAATTGAATTAATCTAAAAAGGCAGAAAAACAGGAAAAAGAAATCAAAGAACAGATAAGTAGAAAACAAGTATTAAGATGACAGATTTAAATCTATCATAAAATCACTTAAATGTAAGTATCTACCCCAACTAAAAGGCACATTTATATATATATGTCTGTCTCCTCTACCATACTAATGGTTCCTTGAAGGAGAAACTCTATCTTATTTTTCTCTGCATTGCCAGAACTGTCACCTAAAGGTCCTTCATAAATATGGAGGAGGATGGGGGAGAAGGGAGGGTTGGAAGGTCAGTCTCCTGATTCCCAATTCACTACTCTTTCTCCCACAGGAAAGTAATAACATTATTCACTCATTCAACTACAGTGTCCTTAATAAGGTACAACCACAAAAATCCAGGCATGACACGTCTACATAAAACACTTCTAATTAACCCAGCCTTATATCATATGAGCTTTTTTTTTTTTGCATTTAATAGTTTCCCCTTAATAAACTATAATTTGTAAAGAAGCTGGTGATAGATAGCATTTTCTATCTGCATGTTTGAGTCATACTGATAGTAACATTCCAATTAACGAAGCAGAGAGGACTGCTTGTCCAGGCAGCCAACACACAAGCGACCCCCAAAAAACATGAGGGTGAGTCTTCAGGCAGCTACACCTGCCACTATAACACAGCTGCTGAGCTCACCAGAGAGACTTCATTATCTTTTTTCCTCTTGGCAATCCCTATTTTATGCTTCCTCTTTTTTTTTTTTCTTTCCTACTAAATTAGATTGCTTAAAAGCATCACAGAGTGACAACTGTTAAGGATTTTCACCTTGTTTAGTAAGGGCTTCTCGGAGAGCAGGAGTTATCATAGCTCTTCTTTCATCATCTTCATTCTTCCCTGTGTTCCTGAACAAACTAGTTTTCTCTTCCTCCTGCTCCTTTTCTCTCTGCATTAAGATAAAAGAATGAAATGCAGAATTGGCAATGTGCAATGAAAATAACAACACAATAGTCATGGACACCTACCATCAATACAAAGGTCCATTGCAAACCATGGCCCACAACCCTGTCCTCTCCAAAGTGATCACATTTCCAGTTAGACAGTGATCTAAAGACATACCTGGGTAATTTTTTTAAAAAACGTAACTACATACTCAGACACTTAACACCCAAAAAACATAAATCAGCGATTCACTTATCTAGCTGTCAAATATTTTCAGCAATCTGAGTAGACAGCTGCCTAACTCTGGAAAGTTACTTATTTTCTCTGAATTTCAATTTCCTTGCCCGAAAAAGGAGAAAAATAATACCTATGGAGCAGAAATATGTTGAATATTAAATGAAATAAAATCACCCAGCACAATGCCTGATATATAGCAGATGTTCAATAAATCATACCTACTCCACGTATTACTTCTGCACACCCCAAAAACAATGAAAAACATGCTCTGAGCTGCCCTGAGAGCCATCGACTCAGAGACCAAGTTACCCACCACCGCCACCACCAGCCACCCAAATGGCCTCTTGCAGAAGATCCCACAGGGGAAATTTCTCTTCAGTGAGAGAAAAAGATACACTTAAGAAACGTAAGGGTAATATAAAACTGATTGTTTCCTACTGATATTTCACCAGAAAATTCAGCGGCATGCCTTTGATCACGGTTACGTACTCTTCTTTGCTGTGATCACTTCTTCTTACAACGTGACCCTCATTCACACTCTCTACTGATTTCTTCCTCTCTTTTTAAATCTTATATACGTATTTTCTTAGAGTTAGCTCAACATCTTTTTGGAAGATGGAAGAGGGCTAAGTAATAATTACAGAGACAACACACAAAGTCTGTGTTACTCTACAGAAAAGACACTTATCAAATATTACTAAGAGCTGCAGAAATTCAAAATAACTCACCTTAGCAGTGGCCCTATTACTAAGTCCCAGACCGCCCTCAGTGCCTGTCTATTTTAAATGTCCAGCCATTGGCCCACAGCAAATCAGTGAGTGGACTGACTCTAACATCCTTTCCCAAAAAATGAAAATACCTCACAGATGACACAATGTCTGAGATCTGCTTCAAACTAATACGGAAAGGGATAACTGAAGGTGGGATGAGGAAGGATGGCCCATGGGTTGATGGTTGGTGAAGTTGGGCTTCAATAGGGATTCACTATAACAGGGGCTCACTAAATCACTCTGTCTACTTTTATGAATATTCAAAGTTCGATACCCATAAAATGTAAAACAAGATTAAAAATTTAAAAAAGAAAACCACACACACAGAAAGTAAAGGAATGAAATTTGGAGTTAATTTCCGTCTTCTCTGTTACTTCAGGCACTTGCTCTGAAAAAGGAAACCAGTGAAAAAGCACTTTAGAGAGTCCAATGTACCAAATGAGAAAAGTAAACCCATATTAAGTCCTATCTGTCCTAAAAGTTAGCATTCCAAATTACTAAATATAATCAAAATGCAAAGCTAACAAACAATTTTGCTTCTGTTAACAGAGTTCTTAACTACACATTTCTGGATGGAACTGAAAAAATTTATAAACAAACATCAATCATTTATCCTTAACTATAACAAAAGTAATCAGTTGAATGCTAGGCATTTTATACAAGTAAAAGGGCTCCTTCACTTGGGAGAGCATGGTGCTGGTAACCCCAAGGTCAAGGGTTCAGATTCCCATACTGGCCAGCTGCCAAAACAAAGAAAAAAAAAAGGCTACCGTTATTACTTTGTTAAAATATTTTAAAATAAAAGAAGGGGGCCGGCCCGGTGGCGCACTGCTACAGTGCGCCGCTTGGGAAGCGCGGCGGCGCTCCCACCAAGGGTTCGGATCCCACATACAGACCGGCCGCTCACTGGCTGAGCGAGGTGCGGGAGCAACACCGAGGATTGCGATCCCGTTGCCAGTCCCGGTCCGGTACGGGCACGACACTGAGGGTTGCGATCCATTGCCGGTCACGAAAAAAAGACAAAAAGGGAAAAAAAATAATAATAATAAAAGAAGGAATCCTTTGGCTTTTTTTTTTTTTTAAATCTATTTCAGACCTAAAAGCAAAGGCATGAGCTTGAAAAGGAAGTCTTGTGGTAGAACAAAATGAACTCACCCCAACCTTGAGAGCATTTAAATGTCTGAAGTAATTCCACAGCAGGTTACTGTGATTCCTCTACTAATATGCAAAAATTGATAGGAGGCAGCAATATTGTCCCTCGAAAGCCTGTCACCACACAACATCTCCAGCTTATTTGCCTACTCTAGAGGCCATATAAATCCAAAACTGGACCATGACACTGGCCTCTGACCACTGTGCCCAGAGCTCCACAGATGGCCTCTTTTGGTTTTAAACAAAAACTTCTGACCCCTATGAAATGAACATATTCCCAAGGATGGCCTCAGAACACTGTCCAGGTCTCAGCACCAGGGAGAAGTTATCTATGATAAAGTGCAAATGTCTCCACTCCAGATTCAACCACAGAGGCTGTGACTGAAGACCTCGAGCACTAGGACAAACAATATTTATCACTCCTTCCCTCTCAGGCAGTTTAGTCCTATCTTCCACATGCAGTAGTGACTTCATTTCTGAAAAGAAATGAGAAAGTTTATAACACTCCCAGAGGAAGTTTAATGCCCCATTCAAATTTTAATTCTAATCTCCTAGGTGCAGACATTGTTCACTCGCTGCCCAAAATGTAATGATGTAGCACCACACAGACCCATATATTTTTATGTACTTATTTATAGCTATTACATGGCCTAAGCAGAAATAAATGAAATTCCCAGAATCAGTCAGCCTTGATTCTTTCCCCTCCTATACATGCCACGAAATGATGAGTGACCAAGTTCTAGGGTTTCAATTCCCAACACAGCTGTCCTTGTCCACGCGTTGGCTTCTCTTAAGGGACCACTACAATGTCTACACTAAAAAAATCTCCCCATCTCCACCTCTGCTTCCACCCTCCCCATCGCCACACCCACCACACTTGCCTTGAAGGAAAACTCTGCCTTCTCCAACTGCTGCTTCCTGGCATGCAGAAAGCAAAGCTAATTATATGCTAACCCCATAAGCACTTAAGAAAATGACTATAAATAAAAGAAAGATTCTTTATAAATTGACAGAATTATATGAATCTAATGTAATAACAGGACTAAAACGGTACTATTTTTTTTTAAGATATCATAGAATATTACCAAATTCATTTTCACACCATCATCGCAGAAATCACAGTACCACCCCCATTTTGCCTAAGATAAAAACAAGGCAATAAGGCAATTTGTTAAAGATTTTAAGGTAAAATGCCACCTAGCTGGATAACTGCCAAACACCTGTTTTGCAAAAAACAAGCCTCTTGTTATCAAAGCCTGGGAAAGTCCTTCTGATTATTTGTTTCACTGGTCCTTGCTTACTATCAGGTGTTTCCCTTCCTTATCAGTACATATGGAAAACTTTGAATATAGAACCCCAGGTTCTCTAGAGGTCACTTTTCTATACAGTCAACCTTCCAGGTCCTGGAGCCATGCCAGCACAGGGTGGACATTCAGTAAATGATGGCTGAATAAATGAGTGAAATGCCTCTAAACTACCAGACGGCTGTGTCTCGCCCCAGAAAAACAGACCCCACTTCCTTTAGTAACTGATTCTAGACCTGGCAACTTTCAATATAAAAACCTCTTCTTCATGTATAACTAAAACCTCAGGTCCTCAGATTCCTATTTATTTAATAAACAAATCCCCTACTGGAAAATTCTGGGGGCCTAGGCAGAGATCTGTTGCAGGGATGGAGTCAGAGAGCCTTCACTAGAGCAATGCCCAGCGGAAACATGGGGTCAAAGTTGCAGCAAAGAGTCTCCATCAGGGCCATGCCTAGTGGAGCCATGGGAGCAGGACTGCCATGGAGACCCCAGAACTGTAGAGCTACCAGTGTGCAACGCCAGCCTGGGCGAGCTGAGGGCTGAGCCCAGGAAAGCCATAGGGGTGGGGATGCCCAACAACTTGGGGGCCCAACGCCCACACCATTGTGCAGAAGATAACAGAAATGGAGTTAAAGGAAATTATTCTTGAGCTGTAAAACTAAATGCCTGCCCTGCTGGGTTTCAAACTTGCTTTGGAATGAGAATATGTACTCTGTGCTTGTCCCACCATTGTATCTTGGAAGTAGATGACTTGTTTCGATTTTACAGATGAGACTTGAGACTTGAGACTTTGGGCCATTGAGTTGGTGCTGAAACAATTAAGTCAAGTGTTTGGGTCTATGAGGATGGAACAAATATATTTGTATGTAAGAAAGACATGAGTTTTGGGGGCCCAGGGGTAGAATACTGTGGTTTGAATGTACCCCCAAAACTCACTGCAACGTGAACCCCATTGCAACAATGTTTTAAGAGGATGGGAAATCAGACTATGGTATTTGAAAGGTGGGGCCATTGGGAGGTGACTGGATTGTGAAGACTATGCCCTCATGAATGGATTAATCCATTAACCGGTTAACGATAAGTAGGTCATCACAGGACTGACACTTGTGGCTTCACAAGGAGAGGAGGAAGCACATTAGAGAGCTCCTCCCCCTCCTCACCATGTGATGCCCCATATCACCACGGGACTCTGTAGAGTCCCCAGCCAGAAGGTGGCCCTCCCAGATGCACTCCTTGACCTTGGACTTCCCAGCCTCCAGAACTGT
Organism: Galeopterus variegatus; assembly: GCF_000696425.1. Classification (NCBI taxonomy): domain Eukaryota; kingdom Metazoa; phylum Chordata; class Mammalia; order Dermoptera; family Cynocephalidae; genus Galeopterus; species Galeopterus variegatus. Next base: position 195,431 of record NW_007728899.1, read on the forward strand.
AAGAAGTAAATTCTGTTTCTTTATGAATTACACAGTGTCAGGTATTTTGTTACAAGCACAGAAACAGACTAGTGCACCTACAAACTACTCACTCTTCGAAACTCAGTTTTAAATGACCAATATTCATCAAGACTCAAGCTTTTTATATACAGGTTTTAAGGATGTTTTTGAACTCACAGAAAAGCAGTTTGCCCAGGTGAGTAAAGAGCTGTACTCCAACACAATGATTCTATTTTGTATAACCTAATTTAAGGAAGTAACTTCAGAACTCACTGTTGAGTGCCCCTGGCTGCACAGGCCATGGGTTAAAGAGATGTCACCTTTTGTTTCTATGAATTAAACACTCAGAACCTTAAAAATAATTATGAAACTCACTTCATATTATTCCACTGCAGTATCCAGGTAACATTATAATCAGAACTGGACATACTGAGATCCCTTCATATTTTAAATGGCTAGTAAACTGAAGTGTGTCTCTGGTGAGTAAATATCAAGTATTTGCCATTTATTTCCAAAACTAATGATACTGATGTTACTCTCCATCTGCTTAAACAGAACATGATGTGGGGAGTATTCAGCAACATTTATTTACTGCAGGAAAAAAAAAAAGTATCAATAGGCTTTACACTGACAAATCACAACATGAGAGAAACAGAAAATAAACCATCTAAGAATTGTCAGGCTCTTCCTGACCCCTTGCTCTCTAATCTCTAGATCTTCCCTTCTGTGAGCCACTTCACCCCTGGGGAGGCAGCAAAGGAGAGGGACACAAGAGATGAGCCCATCACTCACCAGCCATCTGACTAGGGAGAAACTGCCTAACCTCTCTAAGCCCCAGTTGCCTACGTGTCATGGTAAAATGGAGATGATAATAGTACAGGTATCTCAGGGCCATTGCAAGGATTGAATGGGATAATCAATGTGTACTTTGATTTCTTCCTAATAGTTTGAACCTTCGCTGAAACTGTCTTCTCTCCCTAAAGCCCCCAACCCATTCTCCTATTCAGATCACACGGCATCCCACTACCTTTAGGCCAAGGCTCAGACCTCCACTACAGGACATGAGAAGGCCTCTGGGGCCTGTCCTGTCTTCATTCTCTATTTCGTCTCTATACAAATCCCCACCCCGCTCTGCTCTAGGTGTACCAAATGTCAAGAGTTCCCCAAATGTGCCATGCTCCCTAATACCCATCCCCTCCACTTTCCAATGTTCTATCTCCCTAACTTTCCAATGTTTCAAACTTTAGTGCTCTCGCTCTCAGAAATCACTCCATCCTTCCAATTCTCTTCACCCCAGAATACCTGTCTTAGATATTACTCGAGGGAGGGAGGCAGAACACCACTGTGCTGTTCTAGAAGGACCAAATCCATCCCATTTGAAGACATCATCTTACATAATAGTTAACAGTTATCAAGTACATACTATGTGATGGATGAACTGATTTAATCTTCATTACAAACTTACAGGGCAGATAATGTTATTTCCCATGTCACAAATGAGGAAACTGAGGCACAAAGGAGTGAAAAAACAGACCCACAGATACCAAGCTGAGACAGCATGGCTCCATGAAGGTTAGTGAACATTATTCAAGTAAAGGCCTTACAATTACAGTGCTCTGGCCCACCTCTGGAGCCAATGCTCTCAAGCTCTAGAGCACACTGCCTCCCTCTACAGTAACGATGAAGGCAATTTAATGTGATGTATAACAATGACCACGCTGAATGCAGTTCAGGAATATGTGTGAACCAGCCCCAAAGAAAATGCCAAAAAAGAAAAAAAATGAAAAAGACAGTCAATCAGTAAAAACATCTATCACTGAGTTTTGTATACAATATACAATATGAAATGAAAATAAAACACATATTTGAAAACTCTGCTGTAACGTAATAATAATGAAAAACAAAAACTGGTGTCTTATTCTTATGTTGTACTAAAGTTGAAACAAATCCAAACTTTTCCCCTGATGATTTTATGAGAGATTTTTATGAGAAAGGTGAAATATCATAAACTGGCTGCTTAAAGCTCATAGAGTCATTTCATTTCAAAAATCATTTATAGGGGTGTCCAAAATTTTTATTAGTGCTTTCTCCAGTGCCCTCTAATGGCCATGAGGTGAAAAAGCAAAGAAAAATACTCCCACAAACTATCATCCCAAACTCTTCACTACAAAGCTTTAAATAAAGCTTAACCTGGTGGAAAATCCAGAAATCTACCTAAATCAGCAACCTCATGTACCATTTTAAGACAGTTTCACCAATGAAAATGACTCCGATTTTTAATTAAACACTATAAAATTAAATATTTCCTTTGACCCAGTATATCAATTTGTGGAAAGTATCACCTAAGCAAATATTTCATATGTTTTTTTGTTTTTTTTTTTCGTGTCCGGCAACGGATCGCAACCCTCAGTGTCGCCCCCGTACCGGACCGGGACCGGCAACGGGATCGCAACCCTCAATGCTGCACCCGCACCTCGCTCAGCCAGTGAGCAGGAACCGGTCTGTATGTGGGATCCGAACCCTCGGCGGGAGCGCCGCTGCGCTCCCAAGCAGCGCACTGTAGCAGTGCGCCACCGGGCCGGCCCTCATATGTTTTTAAGAAGTGAAAAAAAAAAGGTCTCAGACTGGTACTAATTATAACAGCAGAAAACTTGAAAACAGACCAGTGGCCAATGTGTAGAAAACATATAAGCAAACGAAATGCCTAAGCAAATTCATTTCTCCTCGTTTTGAGGTCTGTCGGGCTTCTGAGATTATGAAGCATTTTCACAGAACTCTGTGAGGAAGGCAGGTGCTGCAGTCCATGTTTGTCAGGCTGGGGAAGGTTAAACTGTACCCTTACATCACCAATCACCAAGTTACAAACTAGCTGGGTCAGGCCTTGAGCCCACATCCCACATACCTGTTCTGAATAGCTCCCCTCCCAGGGCTTCTAGAATACAAAAGCTACCAAAAATGACAAAGAGACATCAACGACACATTAGAAGTACTAGAAAATAAGTTTTAAAATGCTGCAGCAAGGGAGTGATAGTAATTTTAAGTTCAGAAAATAATTTAGGATATTATAGTTTAGAGTTTTACACTCATCAGAGTAGTTTTAGCTGTGAGGCCAAATCACCCAATATAAAATGGATGAAAGGGGCCGAGCCCGTGGCACACTGGGGAGAGTGCAGCGCTGGGAGCGCAGCAGTGCTCCCGCCGCGGGTTCGGATCCTATATAGGGATGACAGGTGCGCTCACAGCACTCACCGGCTGAGCGCGGTGCGGCCGGTCTCAAAAAAAAAAAAAGGACAAAATAAAAATAAAATAAAATGGATGAAAGGAAGTGTTTAATAAAGAATAAGATGTCTGGACTTTGTCCCCCAGCTCCTGGAAGGTAACCTCTAAACCCTTGGAAACTCTCCGTGGTAGGAGTATCTTTGTAATTTATGGGGGACTACATCTGATAGTTGATGCTAACAAGGTGTCTCAAGGTGGACCTCTAGGGCCATGTGGTATTAGCCCAAACTCCAGGGGGAACAATAGGGGTACTCAATATGGAGTCAAACCACAAAGGCAATCAATCAATCAATCAATCATGCCTATGTAGGGGGCCGGCCCGGTGGCGCACTGGATAGTGCGCCGCTTGGGAAGCGCAGCGGCGCTCCCGCCCGAGGGTTCGGATCACACGCACCCAAAAAAAGCTAGTAGGGAAACTTGCCAGAATTTGAACCCAGATCTGCCAAAACTCCAAAGTCAGACCATAATTGTGTCTCCCAGTGTGTAAATATCTATCAAATACTTTGTGCACATGTGTGAACATGCCAAACTTTGAATGATTTAAGTATAACCTGTATTTTAATACTTAGGACAGCATCATAAAATTAATTTCTAAATGAATATTGAAATTTATCCAGTTTCTATGTTTAGCAATTGGTGTTAATTTACCTCTCATAAGTGCTAGAAAGGTTCTACAATACCTCCTCCAGTCATGCCTATGTAATAAAGCCCCAATAAAAACCCTGAACACCAAAGCATGTCTTCCTTTGGCTGATTTTCTATAACCTTTCTCTATGATGAATTGTGATGTAACGTTGAGTATAATAGTTTTCAGTGAGTTCTGTAAGTCTTTCTAGAAAATTACAAAACCTGAGGGTGGCTTAAGAACCCCAGCAAACTTGTAGTTGGTGTTCAAAGTAAGAGCAGTCTTGGGGATGGAACCCTGAGACCTTACAGTTCCTTTCAACTCCAGGTAGACAGGAAGAGATGATTAACATAAAAAAAAGAAGGAAAGAAGGTAAATAGATCATAAACATTTGAAAATGTGTTCAATGTCGCTCAAAATTAAAGAAATGCAAATTAAAAAGAGGTTACCATTCTTCATCTTTCAGATTGGCAAGATTTAAAAGATTAATAACACCTAAGGCTGGCCAAGTTAGCTCAGTTGGTTAGAGCATGGTGTCAGTAACACCAAGGTCAAGGGTTTAAGACCCCTGTACTGGCCAGCTGCCAAAAAAAAAAAAAAAAGATAACACCTGGGGTATACAGAAATAGGCATTCCCATATCTCTTCTACACTATAAGCATAAGTAAAATTTTTTTTCTTATAGGGCAGTTTAGAAATATCAAAACTATAAAATTCCCTTTGGCCAAGTAATACAATTTTAGAAATTTATTCTTCAGATAAATATATATCAGCCACAAATAATATGAGCAAGAATGTTCATTATAGAAATTAGAAAACAACTAAATGTTAATCAACAAAAACCAAATAAATTAAAGACATAATTGTGGGCTACATAACCTTAAAATTAATTAATCTATATAACGGAACTGGAAAGCTGTCACGTTAAATGAAAAAAAAGCAGTCTGTAGACTAGGAGTACAAAATTATCCCACTTGTGTAGCAAAAAAACAAAATCATACCAAAATATTAGTGTATTTGTGAAGGCAGTAAAATACCTGGAAGAATACTGGCAAACTGCAAACTGGTGCTACCTGTGAAAAGTGAATTCAGGAAGAACGGGGCAGGGGACTGTAATCTTTAAAATTTTTTAACGTACACAAACAGGGCATTAAATTAAATAAAACTCCAAACACAGGGTCAGATCAAACTATAAATTTTCAAAAAAAATTTCTGAGAAACAGTTTCACAACTTTAAAAATGCCTCCTCACATCAATGATATGAAAAGCTGGAGAGAATGAAGATGACGAGAGAAGATGCAGAAGGTTTCTTTGGAGAATGTTGGAAGGTACTTTGAGGTCCCTCCACTCCCTCAAGTGGACAGAGGGTGGGGGAGGAGCCTGCTCTTACCTTAAGCCACACAAGAGACCTTCCCAATGGGGTCCTCAAAGCAACTGCTATGTCACTGTGCTCAGAGAGCCCACAGATTGATGCATGACTCCCGCCAGGAAATTCAGAAGCAAGGACTGGCTTAAGTTGCTTTAGCAAGTGAGGGTTGCTGCTGCGTAGGAATCGGCCTGCCCCTCCAGAATAAAGAACTCAGGAGTGTTCCCTTGATAGCAGCGTGGGGTGAAGGAGCTCTTAGATCCTGACCCTGGGCAACCAGAGAGGAGTGCGGATGACAGACTTCAAAAGAGAGGAAGGCAGAGGCACCAGGCACAGCAGAAGGAGAAAGTGACGACCAAGAGTACACTTCTCAGAGTACATCGGCTCAGTGCAAGGGACTCGCCGGGGAGATGGCCATGGAAAACGCTCCATGGTAACAGAGTCAACTTGAAACACCTACCAAGGAGAGCACAAAGTCATCTTATGACAGCACCAAATAAGAACCTTCTTACTTCTCTTTAGGTCCTGCCTCCCCCTGTCCGTTCTACAAATTCTAAGGAGATCCAAAACAGAAGCTAACAAAAATGCCAGGAAGTAAATGACAAAGAAGAGAGTTTTACCCTCTTCTTTGGAATTAAATTGGAATCTTTGACTGTTACATAGGACTGGACATTCTACTGCCCAATTGAGGCTAGTGGGTGTCTTAAAGTGCCTATCAAACTTTATTAGCTAGCAATGACCAGAAAAGTCATCAAGTCTGCTACAGCTTGCCTCCAAAGACAGGGTGAGGCAGTTTACTAGGCCAGTTTAGAGAGACAGGGAAACTCAAAATAAACCAGCCTCTATGATAACTTCCCAAGAGTATCCTTGTTAAATACACAAGTTATACCAGTATTCTTTACTTTTAAAAGCTTTTTTAATGATTTTTAAATATGGTTATAAAGACTATCTGGGAATATAAAATACATTTTTATAATAAAAGATTTAGGTGCGTATGAAACAAAAATCAAAATAAGTATTCCAAATACTAACAATGATTTTTCTGGGGAAGTAGTTATTGATAAGTTTTCCCCATTTCTCTCTTTTCTAAATTTTCTTTATTACAGTTATGTTAATGTAGTGAAAAAATTTTTAACTAGACAAAAGTAAAAAACTTGTTCAGTTTATTTCCCTAAAGTACCATTTATTACATATGGGGCCATCCAGAGTAAAAACAGAGGGTCCTCATGCTTTATGAAAGTAGTAAGTTCTTAAAGACCTTATATAATGCAAAACTATTCATTCACAATTAGTCATATCAAATATGGGAGATATTCCCATATGGCAATGTCACAAATGGTTGATAATTCAGCTGATACTAGTTTTGTTTTGTTTGTAGTCCCTCCCCCACCCCACCCCCCACAATGCTTTTTATTTCAAACCCTCATTAAAGTGAAGAGTTGCAAGCAGCAGTGAAGACCCATATCCCCTTTGCCAACATTGCCCACTTCTCCTCTGTGTGTACGGGCACACATATGCATACACAAGTATGTGCATCACTAAATGGCTGTACCACCTGAAAGTATGTTGCAGACACCATGAAACTTCACCTTAAACACTGCAGAATCCATCTCCTAAAAAGAACACATTATCCTACACAACCACGAAACCATAACTTACAACTAAGAAAATTCAAAAAACTTCAACATTATCTAATAAAAAGTCTTCTTCAGATTTATGCAAATGTCCAGACAATAGCCTTTTCTCTCCGACCAAGATCAAAGTTTACACAATGCATCTGGTTATGTTTCATTGTCTTTTTCAATCCTTGAAAGTTATCTCCCTCCATGTTTTACTGTTATTATTTATCATAGTCATACTTAGAGAGTCTCATAGACTGACATACATTCTACATCTGTCTGTCATGATTAGAATCAGGATAAACATTTTTGACACAAAACTACATATGTTAGTTCTCCCCTTATCTACGGCTTCACTTCTCCAGTTTTAGTTAACTGCAGTCAACCGCAGTCCGAAAATAGTAAACGGAAAATTTCCCAAGCAAACAATTCATGAGTTTTAAATTGTACACCATTCTTGAGCAGCATGATGAAATCTCATGCTGCCCCACTCTGTCCCACCCACAATGCGAACCATTCCTTTGTAAAGCATAACCATGCTGGACTCGCCCGCTAGTCAGTTAGTAGGCATCTCGGTTCTCAGATCAAATGTCACAGTATCACAGGCTTGGGCTCAAGTCACCCTTATTTTACTTACTAATGGCCCCAAAGCACAAGAGTAGTGTTGCTGGTATACTGTTATAATTGTTCTATTAGTTATTGCTGTTAATCTCTTACTATGCCTAATTCATAAATTAAACCATACCAAATATAGTGTATATATAGCTTGGTACTATCTGTGGTTTGAAGCATCCTTTGGGGACCTTGGAATCCAGATAAGGGGGGATGACTGTAGATGATATTGTGTGTGTCAAGAGGCACATAAGGCCAAGTTTTACTGCTAATGATGGTGCTAAATTTGATTGCTTAGTACAGGTGGGATCACCTGTTCTCTCCATTTGTAAAGGCACATTTTTCCCTTTGTCATTAGTAGATAATCTGTGTGGAAGGAGGTTTCCACTCATCCATTTATTTTTGTCACTTCTAGGTGGTTTTGTTTCTGAGAGGATATTCTGAGACATTGTGAATATCTGTTCCCTAGAGACATTTCACCCAATCCTTGCTTAAATCAATTATTACATGAGGAATTACAAACAGGTGGTTTTCTGATTCTATCATGCCTTCTACATTCACTGTACTTACTGTCTGGAAACCTTGTCCTGTACTCCCACCCCTGCTTTGTTTCAGTAGCACAAGAATTGATTTTTTTTTTTAATTTGATGTAAAACAATCCATTATGTTCATTAATCTTTTAAAAGTTTAAATTGTCCCTTCAAGTTAGCTCCTACGTCCTTTCGACGTGCCTCCATCAGCCTCTGAGGACCTGCCTGTTCAATTCCTCTTACTACTCTCCCTTTGCCAATCAGCTATTTCACCAAGGAGCCCTAGCTTCCTTCATGGAAAATGATATTTAGAAATCAAGGTCTGAGTGCTCAGTATGTTCATCATTTCTAGGTCTATGGCATAATAAAAAATATACCTGGTCTTTGACCCCAGTTCTTGGCATACACCTCCAGAAAAGCGTGGTGTTTCCTAAGTGGTAGAAGTGTCTTTGTGGTGATCATTAGATCACTGGGATCTACTGCACTGTCCATCCTCACACTCTTCTAATTACTGAGACAATCACAGCCTAGACCAACACCTCCTCAATTCCTAGGGCTGATCTCAACACCTGAAGGCCAGTGTGGCATCCTGCAGCCCCAGCACCATGCAGACCACCCAACAGGGAAGCAAACTCACACCAGGGTTCCCCCTAGGATCTCAGCGATACTAAATGTTACCATGCTGTTCTTCCTCGTACAGCCCTGAACAAAGTCTCTCTAACCATCCACCCTCTCTTCAGTCCTTGTCCTAAAATCTCCTGCTTATCCTCCTACAAGCCCATTTTCACAGGGCTGAGAGGGAAGATTTTCAAAAAGTTCATGTAAAAATGGCAAAAAATTATAAAAGTCTCAAGACAGGAGCTAGAGAAATGAAACTGTCTTACTATGGCTCAGATGGACTATAAACCAATACAGAATGCTAAATGGTAACTAACTGCAGGATCCAAGTTCAAGATTTCCCAAAATACTAGTACCTTTTCTTTCTTCACGTGATCCATGATTGTGCCAAGATCCTCAACATCAACCACAGAATCTGGGCTCCAACGGTCCCCAGCACCAAACTCTTCCTCACTGGTGTTGTCACAGGGCTCATCCTCCTGGAAGATAAGTGCTTCAGAACACACTGCTCAAAGCAGCAAATGCAGAGTTCTCTCACACTCCCTCCCACACTGAGAGTTCACACTCTTTAAACTTTTAATTCAAAAAAATCACCTTAGGTGTTTGGCCATCAGACTGATCACTGTGAAAGGGAGTCACAGAGTGAGAACAACCGACACCTCCCTGCCCTCCCACGTGAAGATGAGCTGGGCCGGACTCCGGGAGGGAAGCCCGTGCTGGGTGGAAGTGCAGGAACACGACATCGCTATGAAGGAAACTTTGCTGAGTATCTGCTATGTGCCCAGCACAGACTCTTCTCTATATACACACTCATTTAATCCTTAACTGCTTATGATGTAGATACCTTCAGTATCATCTTATAGATGGGAAATTAAGGGCTAGAGACGTTAAAAAATCACAGCTAGCAAGTGACAGGTACAGGCAAAGCCTTCACACCTTTCTCCAATGAGATGCTAAGGAAGAATCAAAGGATAAACAGATTCTTAAGAAGTGAAGTAGGGGCCGGCCCGGTGGCGCACTGCTACAGTGCGCCGCTTGGGAAGCGCGGCAGCGCTCCCACCGAGGGTTCGGATCCCACATACAGCCCGGCCGCTCACTGGCTGAGCGAGGTGCGGGAGCAATACCGAGGGTTGCGATCCCGTTGCCGGTCCCAGTCCGGTACGAGCGCGACACTGAGGGTTGCGATCCGTTGCCGGACACGAAAAAAAAAGACAAAAAGGAGGAAAAAAAAAAAAAGAAGTGAAGTAGCTGTTTGTTTTAAACAGCAGGCACTAACTAAATAACTCAAAAATTAATTCAAAGTTAAAAGAAACGATATTGATAACCTTCATGTGCTGGCCAATAGGCCCCAGAGTACAGCAGAGACACACCATACAGTCAGATGTCACTGATCAAGCATTCAATACAAAATAAAACAGCCCCTCTTCAAGGTCAGTCCTTGGCCTGCCTCACGATGTGACTCTCATGGGCGTTGTCACCATCTCTTACTCAAAACCAAGCCTGATCCTACAGAAGAGGGGCTGTGGCCAGCTCACTGTATCTTTTGCTTTGTCAATAAATGAGCAGACTTCTTTGTCTTGCTTCCAGATGACAAAAACACTCTTTCCAGAAACAAACGTATGGACGTGTTCATCAACCCATCCCAGCCCAGCTTCAACAGAAATCTCTGACAGTTAACTCCACCCTCATCTCCCAGCCTCATTCCCAAACTATCAAGAACAGAGAGGAGAATACCACCTGAAACACACTTTCTAACAATTAGTCAGTTTGTTAGATCTTCCAGTCCGGTGTTTCCAAACCAATGTGTCTAAACATTAGATTCTCCTGACAAAATTATTTCCTACAATTGTAACAAAAATCAGTACTGCCCATGTGTCCTGTGCTCCTACTTCCTCATTTCCAGTAAATTACAGAGTCTTAGACACAGAAGAGTCATCAGGGATCATCTAGTCCAATCTCCCCATCTTATCCTACATCAGAGGTCAGTAACTTTTTCTGTAAAGGCCCAAATAGTAAATATTTCTGACCTTGCAAGAGATACAACCTGCATCTCAATTATTCAATTCTGCCACTCTAACATGAAGGCAGCTACGACAATACATAAATAAATAAGAATGGCTGTGTTCCCAACACCTCTATTTAAAAAAACAGGCAGCAGGCTGGGTTGGCCAATGAACCAGTGTGCTGACCCCTGTCTTAGACTCTCCTCTAGACATTCTACTCAGAACCTCAGAGTTTCTGGCACAAAGTCATGTCAGGGATTTACTGCCTCCCAAAAGAACCCACTTCATTTTCACATAAAACCTAATCACAACTGCTACTAACTTGGGTCTATGACCTTCTAAAACGTCACAGTTCTCTTTGACAAACACTAAATACATTTCATGGTAGGGACTAGGGCTAGAAAATCAGTGTAACACATTCCCCTAGTCCTCAGAAAGATTCAAATCCAGCAACAGAGACACACACACACACACACACACACACGTATACTGTAGAGTAGTAATGCTTTAATGAAAAGGTTTAGGAAAACAAAAAGAAGCCATGTAGCCTGGCTCAAAAACCATGGGAGGTTGCCCAAGTGGGATGACACCTGGCCTAGCCAGGGAAAGATCGGGGGAAAGCTGGGGGAGATGGACAGGCAAAGGCACTTAGGCAAGTGGCATGAGGCATGCTGCAGCTATAAGCAATTCAGAAATGACCAGTAGATAAAGAGTAAGGCAGACATCACAGGGAGAAAATGCTACAGAGGAAGACACAGGCCAGACCACATATGTCCTGGAGGGAGAGGATGGGAAGCTTCTTAAGTGGTCTAAACAAAGAAATAATATAGATCTGCATTTCAATAGCTCACTCCACAGGGAACACAGAATATAACGTAAGAGAGACAAGACTGCAGACTAGGATAACCAAACAACTTACTGCAATACTCTAGGGAAGAAAAGATGCTGGCCTAAACTAAAGAGCAACAGGAGAGCAGATGATCAGATGTTCAAACTCATTTGTCATTCAAAAGATATTTTCAACACCATGGAGACCAGTGTGGCAAAAAGCTTGGTGAGGAAGAGAGAGAATGGTAGAATGAGGAGACATCCAAGAGTCAGATTAGTTGTGAAGGTCATGCTAAGGAATGTGGCTTTTATTAAAGCAGCAATGGGAAATCATTTGAGGCATTTACACAGGACAATAACACGATCTAATTGTGCTTTTAAAATTACTTTGAATGTTGGATGGGGAACAGATGGCAGAAGGCGGAAAGTAGTGTCCTATAGTAGTCTAGTTAAGAAATATGGCTTGATCTTGCAGGTTAGCAGTAGATATGGAGGGAAATGGATGAATTTGAGATATTTTAGGCCAGAGGTCAGCAAACTATGTTCCACCAGCCAAATCCAGCCAGCCTCAAGCCAAACCTCAACAGGACCATTCATTTACTATTTGTTGTCTATGGCTATTTTCTTAATACATTGGCATTGTTGATAGTTGCAACAGAAACCATAAAGCCCTCAAAGCGGGAAATATTTACTAGTTGGCCCTTTACAGAAAAAGTTTGCTGGCCTCTATTTCAGACTTACTGGGAAACTAAATGCAAGAAATCCAAGCATGGCTCTTAGGGGCTAGGCAGTTTGCTCAGCTGGTTAAAGCGCAGCCTTACAACACCATGGTCACAGGTTCAGACTCCTGTACCAGCCATCCACCAAAAACAAAAAAGAAAACAAAAGAAAAGCATGGCTCTTAGGTTTCTTTTTTTAAGCAACTGAGATAGTGGTAGTGTTCACTAAGATGAAAACATAAGGGAGGAATAGACTGGGAGAGTGAAAATAAAGAGCTCTATTTGGATTTGTAAAGTATGAGACATCTTAGACACACAAGAACAAATTTTGAAGAGGATTCAGGGTGGAACTCAGAGCTGGAAATACAAATGTGGGAATAACAGGCACACAGACAGTGTTTAAAGCCATGAAACTAAATGAGATCATCCAGGAAGAAAGTATCAACACAGAAATAACCGAGCACCAAACACTGAATCACTCCAACATTTAGAGGCTGAATAAAGATGATCCCAAGTAAAAAGGGAGAAAATCATGGGTATGATGTCATGAAAGTGAAGAGGAAAGTGATTCAAACGAGGAAGTAGCTGCATCCAGTGCTGTGGAGAAGTCAAGCAGGTGAAGAGAACCACCTGCCAGGCTTCACAACATGAAGTCCCCCAGACGTGGAAAAGAGCAGCCTCAGCAGGGTCAGAGCCAAACTGGAGTGTATAAGAGTTAACTGGGACTTTGGTTACCAGCCATATGGCAGATTCGATACCTTATCCAACTCTCCTGCAGAAAACAACCAAAACTGAAGAATAAAAATATTTTTAAAGCACAATTTTAAATGCATCACCAAGTTGGCAAAAATGTCAAAATCCAAAGAGGCCAAATATGAACTAAAAAGGAAATTCTAGGAGGTAGGTGAGAGATGGAGCTGAGAGTATCTGCTGAACTCTGGAGACCCTGCTCTGACAGCTGCACAGGAGATTGGAAGAGGAGGTAAAGTCCAGGAGAGGCTGCGAGGAAGAGATCAAACCCAAGACCAGAATCACAGCTGCAATTCCCTATGGCCACGTGCTTCTTGTAAAGGTAAACTAGAAACGAACTACATAAAAGAAAAAACCTGGGCCAACCCCGTGGCACACTCGGGAGAGTGTGGCGCTGGGAGCGCAGCGACACTCCAGCTGCGGGTTCGGATCCTATATAGGAATGGCCGGTGCGCTCACTGGCTGAGCGCGGTGTGGGCGACACCACACCAAGGGTTGCGATCCCCTTACCGGTCACGAAAAAGACAAAAAATAAATAAATAAAAGAAAAAACCTGAAGGGGAAAAAGAATCTGATTTTCAGAATTAACACATTATAACATTCAAAATTTCCACTTTTTAACAAAAAATTATAAAGCAAAGAAACAAAAATTATGGAAACGGTCTGCTATGGTTTGAATGTGTCCCCTCCAAAGTTCATGTGTTGGAAACTTAATCCCCAATGCAACAGTGTCAGGAGGTGGGACCTTTTGGGAGGTGTTTAGGTCATGAGGGCTCCACCCTCATAAATGGATTACTGATGCTATAAAAAGGGCTGTGCAAATGAGTTCATTCTCTCTTCCCCTTGCACATTCTGCCACGTGAGGACACAGCAAGGAGGCCCTTGCTAGACACCAGATGCCACTACCTTGATCTTGAAGTTCACAGACTACAGAACTGTAAGAGAATAATTTCTATTCTTTATAAATTACCCAAACTCAGCTATCCTGTTACACCAGCACAAAATAGACTAAAACAATGTCCCTGAGGAAACAAAGACATTAGACTTATTACATAAGACTTCAAGTCAACTATCTCAAATATGCTCAAAGAACAAAAGGAAACCATAAAGAGCTAAATCAAACAGGGAGAACAGTATCTCAGCAAAGAATATCAACAAAGACATAGAAATTATAAAAAGGAAACACAAAGAAATTCTTGAGCTAAAACATATAACGAACTAAAATAAAGAACAAAAAAAGAAATAAAACATATAACTAAACTAAAAAATTCACAAGAAGGTTTGAATAGCAGATTTAAGCAGGCAGAAGAATCAGTAAATGTGAAGACAGATCACTTGAAATTGTCCAATCTGAAAAATGAACAGAGCCTAAGAGATCTGTAGGATACTATCACGAGTACCCACATACACATACTGCAAACACCACAAGGAGATGATCATAGAAACAGAAGGAATAGTTAAAGAAATAATGGCTGAAAACTTCCCAAATTTGATAAAAGACATAAATGTATACATCCAAGAAGCCCAAAAAACTCCAAGAAATAAATCAAAATGGCATACCAAAAACACCCAATAAAACACAAAAGAAGGACTCTCTGTGCTGCAGCCACCACTGGAGGATCATCTGCCCCTTGATGCACATGAAAAAACAAGCAGCAAATGGACAGGAAAAGAATGTCACTGAAACAAATTTCCAGCAGCAAGTGCTTTGGGGTGTTGCAGAAAGTTTTTGAACATGACAGTGTGGAACTGAACTGCAAAATAAGATTTGCTATCTGCTTGCCACCAAAGGCAGAAACTAGAAAGTGCCCTGCAGTGTACTGGCTGTCTGGTTTAACTTGCACAGAACAAAATTTCATATGAAATTCTGGTTATCATCAAGCTATGTCACAACGTGGCCTTGTCGTCATTGCTCCAGATACCAGCCCTCATGGCTGCAATATTAAAGGAGAAGATGAGAGCTGGAACTTCGGCACTGGTGCTGGGTTTTATGTGGATGCCACTGAAGAACCTTAGAAAACTAACTACAGAATATACTCTCACATAATGGAGAAGCTTCCCCAACTCATAATGCCAATTTCCAGTGGATCCTCAAAGGATGTCTATTTTGGCCACTCCATGGGAGGCCATGGAACTCTGATTTATACTTCAAAAAATCATGGAGAACACAAATCTGTGCCAGCATTTCCACCAATTTGCAACCCAATGTTTTTTCCGTGGGGCAAAAAAGCCTTTAGTGGATATTTGGGAACAAATCAAAATAAATGGAAGGCTTATGATGCCACCCACCTTGTGAAGTCCTATCCAAGTTCTCAACTGGACATACTGATTGATCAAGGAAAAGATGACCAGTTTCTTTCAGATGGACAGTTACTCCCTAAAAACTTCATAGCTGCTTGTACAGAAAAGAAAATACCCATTGTTTTTAGATTACAAGAGGGTTATGATCATAGCTACTTCATTTCAACATTTATTACTGATCACATCAGACATTATGCAAAATGCTTGAATGCATGGAAAACTTCAGATAAAAGAATTTCCTCAGGATTATAAAAGTTATAATAAACAGAATTGCTGAGAAAAAGAGTTCAAAACGTTGGATTTCATAATGTTAAAAGGGCTTTATTCTGTTGTTGAATTACCTTCTGAATAAATATATAAAACCTAAAAAAAATTAAAAATTAAAAAATAAACACAACAGAAGGCAGCATTGGAGAGACTGAGAAGTAAAAAGATGCATGATATAAAGAAAACAGCAAAATGGCAGAAGTGCTTCCTTATCAGTAATGACTTTAATGAAAATGAATTAGACTCTCCAATTAAAAGGTAGAAACATTGGGGTTGGTCACATAAAAGCGCAAAAAAAAGATAGAGACAGGCAGATGGATTTAAAAAAACGTCTACAGATTCACTTTAGATCCAAAGACACAAACAGGTTTAAAGTGAAAGGACAGCAAAAATATATTCTGTGCAAGTAGTAATCAAATAAGAACTGAGGTAACTATCAGACAAAACAGACTCTAAGTCAAAAAGTGTTACAAGAGACAAAAAATATTGTATATTAATAAAAGGATCAATCCATCAAGATGATGTAACAATTACAAACATTTACATATCTAACAATAGAGCCCAAAACATATGAAACAAAAGTTGACAGAACTGATGGGAAAAACAGACAGTTCTACAATTATAGTTGGAAACCACAATATCCCACTGTCAATAATAAAACAACTAGACAGAAGATCAATAAGGAAATAAAGGCCCAGGACAACATTATAATCCAATTGGACCTAACAGACATACACAGAACACTTCACCCAAAAAAAGGAGATTACACATTTTTCTCAAGTGCACACAGATCATTCTTCAGGACAGACCATATGTTAGGCCACAAAACAAGTCTCAGTAAATGTTAAAAGAATGAAAGCATTCTAAGTATCTCCTCTGACTACTATGGAACTTAATCAAAAAGCATTCAACTAGGGCCGGCCCGGTGGCGCACTGGATAGTGCGCCGCTTGGGAAGCGCGGCGGCGCTCCCGTCCGAGGGTTCTGATCCCACATACAGACCGGCTCCCGCTCACTGGCTGAGCGAGGCGCGGGAGCAACACCGAGGCTTGCAGTCCCGTTGCCGGTCCCCGGTCCGGTGCGGGGGCAACACTGAGGGTTGCGATCCGTTGCCGGACACGGAAAAAAGACAAAAGACAAAAAAAAAAAAAAAAAAGCATTCAACTAAATAAAATATCTAGGAAAAAATTTAACCAAGGAGGTGAAAGACTTAAATACTAAAAATTCAAAACACTGCTAAAGAAATTACACACTACCTAAATAAATGGAAGACATCTCATGTTCATGAACAGAAAGATTTAATATTCCTAACATGACAATACTACTCGAAGCAACCTGCAGATTCAATGCAATTCCTATCAAAATTCCAACATTTTTTGCAGAATTCATATAGAATTGCAAGGGGATCCAAATAGCCAAAGCAATGTTTAAAAAGAATAAAGTTGGGGCCGGCCTGGTGGCGCACTGCTACAGTGCGCCGCTTGGGAGCACGGCGGCGTTCCCACCAAGGGTTCGGATCCCACATACAGACCAGTTCCCACTCACTGGCTGAGCGAGGTATGGGCGCGACGCCGAGGGTTGCGATCCCGTTGCCGGTCCCGGTCCGGTACGGGCGCAACACTGAGGGTTGTGATCCGTTGCCGGTCACAAAAAAAGACAAAAAGGAAAAAAATAAAATAAAATAAAAATAAAAAAAATAAAAAGAATAAAGTTGGAAGACTCACAGTTCCTGATTTCAAATCTTACTACACAGCTACAGTAATCAAAACAGTACCAGCATAAAGAAAGACATATAAATCAACGGACTATAATAGCGAGCCCAGAAATAAACACATCTAAGGACAAATGACTTTTGACAAGGGTACCAAGTTCCTCAACAGAGAAATTAGAGTCTTTTCAACAAATGCTGCTGCAACAACTGGATACCACATGCAAAAGAATAAAGCTAGACCCTTGCCTCACATCATATATAAAAATTAACTCAAAATGGATCAAAGACCTAAACATTAGAGCTAAAACTATGCTCTTTGAAGAAAACATAGGGGTAAATCTTTATTACCTTGAATTTGGCAATGAATTCACATATACCACCCCAAAAGCATGAGCAACAAAAAAACAGATATATTGGATTTCATAGAAATTTAAAAATTTTGTACATCAAAGGACACAATCAAGAAAGTGAAAAGAAAATCTACAAAATGGGAGGACAAAAGCATGAGCAACAAAAAAACAGATATATTGGATTTCATAGAAATTTTAAAATTTTGTACATCAAAGGACACAATCAAGAAAGTGAAAAGAAAATCTACAAAATGGGAGGGAATATTTGCAAATTATATATCTGATAAAGGTGACTATCCAGAATATAGTAAAGAATGCTTACTACTCAACAACAAAAATCCAAACACCACAATTAAAAAATGGGCAGTGTACATAAATAAACATTTCTCAAAGGAAAATATACAAATGGCAATAAACACATGAAAAGATGCTCAACCAAATTAGTCATTAAGGAAACACAAGTCAAAATCACAAGACACAACTTCACACTTACTAGGACAGCCATAAAAAAATTTTTTAAAAAACAGAAAATGACAAGTGTTGGTGAAAATGTGGAGAAACTGGAACCGTCATACACTGCCAGCAGGAATGTAAAATGGTACACCCACTATGATAAATAACTTGTCAGTTCCTCAAAAAGTAAAACAGAATTACCACATGCCAGCAATTCCACTCCTAGGTATATATATACCAAAAAGAACTGATAACAGGTATTCAAACAAGTGTTCATACTAGCACTATTCATAGAAAAATGTGGAAACAACCAGGATGTCCATCAGTAGATGAATGGATCAACAAAATGTGGTACACACTGGAATATTACTTGGCCATAAAAAGGAATGAAGTGCTGCTACATGCCACAATATGGATGAACTTTGAAAACATTGTAAGTGAAGTAAGCAAGACACAAAAGGTCACACATTATATGATTACATTTATATAAAATCTCCAGAATATATAAATCCATAGAAATAGAAAGCAAATTGGGGGTTGCCAAGCTGGGGGAAGGGAAGTGGGGAGTGACTGCTTCATGGGTAAGAGGTTTTCTCTGAAGTGATAAAAAGGTTTTGGAATTCAACATAGGTGGTGGTTGCACAACACTGCGAATGTACTAAATACCACAGGATTGTATAGTTTAAAATGGTTAATTTTATGTTATATAAATTTTACCTCAATAAAAAAAGTTTTTAAAAATGTTAAGAGTTAATTGAAGGGAAGATAAGCAAATATAAGCAAAAAAATTGGCTGGGAAAAGAACCAAAAAAAGGATCAGATGCTGGAGGATGTAGAATTAAAGAAAAATTTTTATTTGCTCTTCGTGTTTGTTTAGACACAGGTGATTCCAGAGCATATTTATATACTTATGGGGACAAGCCAGTAGAGGGGGAGAGACTAATGATACGGGGGAGAGACTAATGATACAGGAGAGAGCGATGTGATAAACGAAGGAGCCTGGTCCTTGATTCCAGGCCATGGACAGACAGGAGTCTTTGACAGGAACCGGATACCTGATCATCTGGGAAGGAGAGATGGTGAAGATTTGTAGAGGGGGTAAGGAGACTATACGAGAGTTCCCCTCTGAGAAGGAGGGCAGGAAACAGCCATCTTTGAGAGTGAGAAAGGAAAGGTACAAGGCATGCAGTGAGACTGGTGGGCAGCATTGGGTGCACGCCCGAGCCTGTGGTCAGGAATCTGTGCTCTAGCAGTAAGGAGCAGGCATGGGGAAGGCAGGCAGTAGGTTTCAACCTGGCTTGGGGTTTGGCTGGTCGAGTTAAAAAAGCGAATGAGAGTGAAGGCAATTGCAGATGTCTACAAAGACTATAAAAATCTAAACTGGGTTCAAGGAGGGAAGTAAAGAAAGCAGTTTCCACTACCCAGTGAAAAGGGATGAGATCAAAAGAGGTTTGGGGCCTCAGAGTGAGGTCAGAGTAAGTGTCACAGGAATTTGAATTTCAGAGGTGACCACGAAAGGGAGAGAGCAAGGTCCGCAAAGAAAACAGCTGCTGGAGGGTGAAGCCCATTTGGTTCATTCAGGGTGTGGACCAATCATCTCCATGGATGTCCCAGCCACAAAGATTAGTGATAGGAACAAGGGGGGACAGAAGGAAAATGAGTCAGAATTTAAAGTTGTTCCTGAATGACGCGAGTGACCAGGTAGCCCAAAAATAACAGCTGGGAAGAGGGCAGAAGTGATGTAGCCTGAAGACATGAACTTCAAAGGAACTGGGGTATTTGAAGAAGGAAGAAAGACATGCTTAGAATGTGAGGGGAAAAAGAGATGGATCTAGATGACTTGCAGCCTTCAGTATGAGTGACTAACGGGGTCATTTAGGTCAGGAGGAGAATGAGAGCTGAGAATAATAAGACATGCGCTCAGTCTGGGACACATCTAAGTTCTCTGAGCCTCCATTTCTTTTTTTTTTTTTTGACCGGTAAGGGGATCGTAACCCTCGGCACGGTGTGATCTGCACCACGCTCAGCCAGTGAGCACACTGGCCATTCCTATATAGGATCCGAACCCGCAGTCTCAGCACTACCAGCACCACACTCTCCCAAGTGAGTCATGGGGCTGGCCCTCCATTTCTCAATCTGCAAAATGTTGTAAAAATCTGACTCTGACAGTGCAATGATTAAAGAAATGATTAAAGACACATGAAAGTATCTAGCATAATACAGCTTAACTCCTAAAGCCACGCTGTCTCTGAACCATCACGTGAGTTTCTGATCTTCCTTCTAACCAGGAGCCAATGAAATGGTTTCTCGGGACAGAGGTCAGGTGCAGTACCTCCAAACGCGAGAGGAAAGCAGAGAGAAATAAAGAGACACACACCTCGGTGTCTCTGTGCTGCAGCTCGTCTTGGGTGGGAGACCCTGGCTCCATTTCCTCTGAACCACGCTGGTTAGATTTACATTTGCCTTTCTTGCAGTTGCCGCCACAGGACTCTTTCTCTCCTTTACAAAGTGCCTGGAGCCGGAAGATGAACTTGGCCTTCCAAGCTCTGAAGTCAGCTTCGATGCTGCCATGCTTGCTTTTAACCACATGGCAGTCACCCTCCCCTCGAGTCACCACACGGTGAGCACCGAGCATCCAGAGCCACTTATCTACGTTTTTGCCAACCTGCAAGAAAAAGACATAGAGGAGCTAAAACACGATCCTCTAAACCAGGTTATTAGAGTGCTCTGCAAACACCTTAAGTTCTCGTGGGCCCCTGGTGCTGGGCTGCTGCTGAGGAAGAGAAAAGGGCTTGGCAACAGGGCCTCAGGTCCTCCAGCACCAGCTTCAACCCAGAAGGCTCCATTTTATATATTCTCATTTTCTGCCAAAATTTTCTATAACAAAGGGACAGATAAACCCTTTCATTAAATAAAAGGTTAATAACCAAAAAAGAATTTGAAAACTATCACTCTAAATCATGGTCAGAATAAAATAGGTATTAACAGAATACATTAGTTCCAAAAAATGTAATAAAGCCAGTGGAACCAAAACCCATTTAGTAATAAAGGGCAAATGTAACCAGTTTTGTAAGACTCATGATTTCATAAACTCAAAAATTTATTTCATTGTGATATGAAGCAATTAAGCTGAACCACAGGGGTTACCAGGAAGTGCAGGTAATAGTTCAAAAACTTAATAGGCTTCCTGAGTGGCAAGACATAAATAAAATATTTACTTACATACTTAATTTTCCCATTCTTAGTCCAATTCCTTTGAAAATATGGGGAGAAATCTATACCATAATATAACTGAATGAAAACAAGTTTGAAGAAAGCTCCCCACCTCCACCATTGTGGAGGATACCAACATTAATAAAGCAAAGGTAGTTTTAGCAAGCACAGCCCTGTAGTTTAAGGTGTAGCCTAACCTTTTAGTATTGCATACAGAAATGCTAAGCTTGGGAAAAACAGAAAACTTTCCCAGGACTAAAGTCTCTGTTGTAGACAAAAAAATTGTAACAGCAAAAATGCTTGCTCTGAGGACAGCTGTCCTTGGTGAAGCTAAACCTGATGATGGGAAAGTACTGAGCTAAAAGCTTCAAGGTTGTTAGTTAGGGGATGTTCCACATCTCGTCTTCAGTTGTTTCTTTAAGTTTCTTGGGGAACTGAGTGTTGCCATGACGATTATCTCATTCTTTTTGTAACCACCTGTGTTCCTTTTCTGTAACTTTCTTGCCTGGACAATAAAAACTGAGAGAAAACCTAATTCAGGG
Source organism: Galeopterus variegatus (assembly GCF_000696425.1). Classification (NCBI taxonomy): domain Eukaryota; kingdom Metazoa; phylum Chordata; class Mammalia; order Dermoptera; family Cynocephalidae; genus Galeopterus; species Galeopterus variegatus. Next base: position 217,215 of record NW_007728899.1, read on the forward strand.
TTATTTCCTAGGAATTCTTCTCTCTTGAAGGAATTGCCTGGGATTAACCCCATCTGGGCCTCTCACTGCTCTGGAGAAATGAGCTTTGAGTAATCCTTTGTGTCTCCATCACCTTGCGAGAAGTGATACACCATCATTTGCAATCCAACAAAGACAGGCAAGCAGGCTGGGCTCATCTCTAGGGAGAGGTACACATACAAAACTCTGGTGACCTTTTAGAACCACTAAGAAACTAAGAGGCTCCATAGTTTTACTTTTTAAAGCTACAGAGAACAGGATGAAAAAGAAAAGGAGTCAAGTTCATTTCATTTACAAAAAAGACTCAGGAAAACAAACAAAAAAATGTAATGCTTTGTTACATAAAAGACAATAAATGATTTTCCTCTATTTCCCTTTAAAACTTAATGAATTAAAGAAAATGAGTTCACCGATTTTAAGAGTTTGCTTGGACAGTAAAGGTTATTCAACATCAGAACAGGCAACTGAGAGAATACAAAGACTCAGTGATCTTCCATCCACAAGGTCCTGCCTGGGGACAGGAGGCTGGACTCAACAATGTGAAACCAGGCCACTAAGACACTAAACAATATGAGACATATTCATTCATTGTATTTAACAAAAATCTGCACGAGCTTACTACATGGCAAGTTTAGATATGTATGTGTAAGAATTTCCAGCTATAAAGCATAACACAAACAATTTATTATTAATACCAAAATTTATGGATTCTTTCACATACACGTGTTTTTTTAATTAAAGGAGAATTTATCCCTATAATTCAGCATGTACCTACCTTGTTGAAGTGTTTTCCATAGGCAGAATTTCCCAGGCCAAATACCGCATATCTCATACCCTTCAGGTGAGTTTTGCCAAATCGAAAATCACTGGATGCTTCCTCTAGCCATCTGCAGAACCACTCCGCACTCTCAGTTGGTCGGCCATCAGTATACGTAGCAACCAGGAAGGCACAGACATTTTTACTAGTAACCTAACCAAGAAAGTAATTGTTTCAGAAGAATATTCAAGATATACATTATCTTAATGAAGAAAACCTTTCTTAAAATGCTGGCATTCACGTCATAATAATCTCTAAAGACAAAGGGTGCTTTCATAAACATCGCCCATGTTCAAAAGTGAAAGAAATCACAGCAAGGACACCTTGCGCAGAGGCAAAAACTCATCCATTTCTCCTGCCAATATGCCTCCATATACTATAAATTCCTATCATCTCTGATTTGTCATATTAGAAACAAAATCCGAATCAGTCTAGAAAAAACACAGAAAGATCTCTTAAAAAATTACCTGAAAATTTAAAGCAATACAATTTTTAAACGTAAAGTAACTCAACACTTAGCACCATAATCCACATAAGGAAACAAAACACATCCTCAGTCCTGCTAGCCTAGTATTTTATCTGCTTGAATGCATCTGAACAGTTCCGAGTCATGAGGTTAAGTCACAAGTAATCTCTGGTAAGTTGCAAGTAGTATCTTATTTATAATTAAATATCAAAGTTTGCTAATATTTTTTCACAAATAATTTAGAGCAGATTCAAGCTCACTCATTTGCACTCTAATTTGTGCAAATATTAGAGAAAGAAATGGACAGTTACAGCTAGACATTTATCCACTTAAAGGGGGCTGGCAAACTACAACCAATAGGCCATATCTGGGCTGTTTATTTAAATGACATTTTATTGGAACACAGCCACACTCATTTGTTTACATATTATCCATGGCTGTTTTGCGCCCGAAAGGCATACCAGCAGGAGGCCACGTGAGAATCAGTGCACTGCACCACACATCAATGCTTCTGACTCACACTGAAAACTTAACCAACTGAAATCCCTTCACATGAAAATTAAATTTATTCTGAAGATTCTATTTATCCCAGAAGACAGTAGGTTAACTAAATACGAGCATTTTGATTGAAGAAAAAATAAGATTACCCACCTCTTCTACGAGATGATCATCTGGGTCATATTCTTTCAGATTAATAACTGTCACGGGCAAATCCAGAGAGGAAACAGCTTCGGCAAGAATTGTTGCAAATCCCTAACAGGGGAAAAAAAAAATCAAACTAAGACTTCAATAAGCCAAATAAGCAAAATATGAGGGTACTTCAAAAGTTCAAGGAAGTTTTTGTTCATAAAAAAAAAAAAATGTACAAGGAAGGACTTTTTTTTTTTTTGGCAGCTGGCCAGTATGGAGATCCGAACTCATATTATCTTTTAATTCCACTTTCCTTGAACTTTTTAAGTACTTCGCATAGCCCTCATTTACTCCGTTGACAGGGAATGTGGCAATCCTCATGAAAAAGTTTTCCAGTGACTGATGTTTACCACCATGAATACAAATACTAGTATCACTTCTACCATCTTCTCAAGCACCATTATAAAAATCCAAGTAAAGCAAAATATTTCAGCCCAAAATATACTTCTTTGGCATATTTCAAGATGGCAATTCAGAGGGGCTGGAAAAACAAGGATAGCTAGAAGGCTGCCTTTCTTATGGAGATTTGTATCTGTAGAGAAAACTCTGCATGGGTAAGACAAATAGCCAGGCTGTCAGAGGCCCCCTCCCCTGTTACCATCTATCTATTCTTTCTGCTGGCAGCTGCAAGATCACCTGAGAGACTTTCATCTGCATGACAAGACAGCCTCTGCTTGATTTGCTTTCCTCCCTTCACCTGTGATGCCACCTCCCCAGAGCTCAGAGAAGCTTGGTCCCAGGCCATTTTCTTTGGGATCATTCACTTGCCCTGAAAATCATTTAGTCCTACACTCCCCCTCATCCCCGCTCTCCCCTATGAAGAAGGGTAGATGAATTTCTGTACTCCACTGGGTTACTGGGCAACTACTCTCCTGCGATTTCGGCTGTAAATGTTAAATTAAAATTTGTTATGCCTTTTCTTCTATTAGTCTGCCTTTTGTCAGGTGATTTTTAGTGAACCTTCAGGTGGTGGGGGGAAAGTTTTCCCTTGGCCCTTACAAGATCAATCATTCAACTGTGTTGTTCTCACTCTGTAAGGGTGTATTTAGGATTAAATCTAAATTGGCTTCTTGACATTCTAGCTGCTTTGCCCACTAGAATAAACACAGAAGTATAAAAAGAAATAGTGAAGGGCCGGCCCGGTGGTGCAATGGATAGTGCGCCGCTTGGGAAGTGCGGCGGTGCTCCCGCCCGAGGGTTCGGATCCCACATACAGACCGGTTCCCGCTCACTGGCTGAGCGAGGCGCGGGAGCAACGCCGAGGTCTGCAACCCCGC